>NC_086447.1:809594718-809772218 GCF_028390025.1 Pseudophryne corroboree
TATGAACGATGCGCACTCCTGCGCATCATTATTGGCCCCGTTGTTGGCTGTGCATGCAGCTCAATTTGGACGTATCACCCAAAACTGCATGTACGGGACAGCCACGGCATGACATCACTGTACGATTTTCCTAGCGATATTGTACAGTGTGTATTCGCTAAGTCGGCCGCCCAGAAGGGTAGGGAAAACACTATGCAATATCACTCATGGAGAGTATTGCATAGTGCAGTGATTTTCAACCTTTTTCAATTCGGGGGCACGCCAAAATTCTAAAATTTCCAAGGCACGCCATCAATACCCCATGAACAAAAAAAATAAATCACATACTTTTTTATCTTTGTATATTTTATGTCCTATGTCCTTTTTATACATTTTTTTCTGTATTTTTTTGTAATATTTTAGCTGTATGTCACCCTTTTTTTGAACAGTTTTTTAACTCAGTTTTGTTTAGTGCTGTATAATATAATACATTTGCATATTATTCTTTATAAACTGCATTGCTCTGCTACAATCTTTTAGCACCATTGGTCGCTTTCAATACCTCATCTCTGTTCACATATATATATATATATATACATATGAGATCAGGATAGGGGTGCCCTCTCCTGGCGTAAATGGGCACCTCCAAACACACAGCAGCCAGGAAAACAGCCCGCCATTCCAGGGTTTTCGTGCAATCCAGCCGTGGCTAGTTTTATTGTGCAGTGCAAAAACAAAACATAAAAATAAAGTCAAACCCATCTGGGCACTAACTAAACATTATAGATTCCTTCTCTTAACCACTTGCCCAGCATGGTCACATCAGATGCGACCACACCAGCAAGTGCTTTATCTGACCTGGTCGCACAGGATGCGACAAGTCAGATAAACAGTGTTTGCAGCTGCAGTGAAGATAAACTTCCCTCTGCCTTCCCGCACCCGCCCCCAGTGTTGCTGATCGGTCAGCACAGTAGCAGACCATCCAGCAACTGCAGACAATAGCAGCCGCTGGGGAAGTGTAAATAAAGCCCCCTGTGTACCTGCCGGCTGTCCCCGCTGTTAACACACAAGTTGTGATGGTTGCGATGTTCCCATGGTGCTGACCATTGTTCCGATGTTTGGGGGGGGGGGGGGGGGGGGGGGGATTTTATTTATTTTTTTTAACTATCAACAACAAAACATTCTCTTTTATTAACTAAAATCATATTGGATAAGGTAAAAAACATGTTCTTCACCTAATTCACTCATAAAAAACACAATTTCTGAGCGGTTTTCGGGGGTGGAAAATGTCTGTTAAAGTGGTAGGACTCCTACCACAAACATAGGCAAATGCACAGTACTTACAGTCAGTAAATCACAGTGTATCCTAACAGACCTGCTGGCTGTTTCTGAAGGTAGTCAGACCCTGATCCAAGCCCTGACACAGCTTATATCAGCCTCTTACATGTGCAGGCACTAATTAGCCTGCTCTCAGGCTGAAGGCCTAAAAGCCTAAAATGGGCTTAATTTGTGGAGCCCTCCCTTCTTTCTCACACCCATACCCCCAGGACCCATTATTCGGCATTTAGTAAAAGCCCAAACTCGATTCAAATCTGTGTAGCAAAACAGACATTTCCTGGGGGCTTAAATCGCATAGGTCAAAAACCTGGGACAAACATATCTCCCGTTTATCACTTCACCAGTGCTTTTATCACTATCTATCTATCTACGTGTGTGTGTGTGTATATATATATATATATATATATATAAAACTGAAAAGGGTTTTTTTAACTGTCCCCAAAATTGTTGATTTTTGTTTAAATGGTCAAATTATTTAATCCTTATTCAATATAATTTTATTAACAAATCTGCATATTCTGTGATACTGTTATACTGAATCTGGAATCTGGTTTATATAGCAATTATTTACAAAATCATCAACTCTAGGGGCATTTTTGTAAAATATAGTAGCCAATAAGTTGTTAACAGCACTTTCAGTTTAAAAGCAATAAATAACTACACATATTACTGTTCATATTTTTAACAAGCAAAAAAGTATTTATTTAAAGCATACATAAGTGGGCAGACACTGTCCATCTACTTTTGTGACATCACAAGTTAGAGAGAAGTTGGCTGGTTAATTGGGCTGATGAAAAAAGGTTTGGTTTGTGGAGCACCATTTTAGTTGGCCAGACAATTTGGATGGTTGGCATGGTGTATAGCCAGCTTTATGGTGCCTCGAGGCCTGAGTTCGGGAAACTCTGCACCAAGATACACAACACCGATATTAAGTGAGGTTTCAATAAATTTGCAGTGAGAAAGAATGTGCATGCCTTTTTCAGCTCATCTTTTATTTTCTTTATTGTTAAAAGTAAATAAATGAAAAAACATATATGATGGAAAAACTGATTTACATATTCTTAGAATGTCAATAAGACTAGTTCTACAGCTGATTCCTGTTTATGGCAGCAAACTGTGTTCCGGGTGCAGCAACATATGACTCTCAGTGTAAGAAGGGAAAGGTAAAGTCATGTCTTATGGAAATTGCTGCTAAGAGTGAAATCACAATTTTTCAGTGAAATGGAAAGTTGACGTAAGAAATGTAAATCAAGTGAGGTTGCAAGGAAAATAAACTCAGTTTATAAGAAGGGTAACTGTCCAACAAACATAAAGGCAGAAGTATGTTAGCACAGAGAATTTGGATTCTAGTTATATTGGGACATGCCACGCTACTGGCAGAAGTGAGATTAACGATGAGTCATTGAAGATCATTTATAAAACGCAAATGGTTCCGTGCACTGTTTGAGGGCAGCCTTGGACCTGCCATGCCCCACATCTCCCCACTGTCCCAATTTAGGTGACACAGCCTCAATGTATCTAGACAAACTGCCACTGGTGTGTGCAGCAATAAATGGGTCTTTTAGATGGAAGGGGGAAGGTGGAAATCTACCATGTTTCCACCTCTTTCTGCATCAACAGAATGTACACACCTCAGAGGGCTGGGTTTAAATTTTTGTTCACATCTCTACAAACCTAGAAGCACTTTTAGATTGCGGAGGTGTCTCACATGAGCTGAGGCTGGGCATACACCTTGTGATGTGCTTTGCAATATACGCTGTGTATTCATGGTGATCAAATAGTGACTGGTGATGTGCCACCGAACATCACTGCAATGTTCAGCTGTGCACGTTTGTCCATTATGGCACACTCAACATCACTACTTCTCCTGCACGCCTCTATGGTTAGCGAGGAAAGAGTAGCGCTGTTGTTGGGTGGATTGTGCGTTCTGGAACGGCACATCACGATTGTTTAGATGTTGCTGACTGGATTGTGCATTCTGGAATGGAACATCATGATTATATCGAAGTTGCTGCCAGGATTGTGCCTTCTGGAATGGAACATCACGATTATTTTATAACACCAATAAAACACTAAAACCTTACTTATTAATAAGGTAACATTGTGATCTGTGATTGTCCTTGTCCTCTTACCATCCTACTGATCTGTAGTTTCTACTCGCATGAAACCGCAGAGATCCTGATGAGGGCTTCTACCTTAGGATAAAGGACAATATTTGCGATCAGAGTGACTATGGTTCGGTCCAGTTCCTATTACCTGGCTACCACAATGAGTTTCAGATCCATCCTTAACCCCTCCGCTTCTAAGGCTTTTTCTCTAACATCCTAGTGGATGCTGGGGACTCCGTAAGGACCATGGGGAATAGACGGGCTCCGCAGGAGACATGGGCACTTTAAGAAAGAATTTAGATTCTGGTGTGCTCTGGCTCCTCCCTCTATGTCCCTCCTCCAGACCTCAGTTTGAATCTGTGCCCGGACGAGCTGGGTGCTACTTAGTGAGCTCTCCTGAGCTTGCTCTAAGAAAGTATTTTGTTAGGTTTTTTTATTTTCAGGGAGATCTGCTGGCAACAGACTCCCTGCATCGTGGGACTGAGGGGAGAGAAGCAGCCCTACTCTCTGAAGATAGGTCCTGCTTCTTAGGCTAGTGGACACCATTAGCTCCAGGGGGATCGTACACAGGATCTCACCCTTTGTCGTCCGATCCCGGAGCCGCGCCGCCGTCCCCCTCGCAGAGCCGGAAGACAGAAGCCGGGTGAAAGAAGCAAGAAGACTTCGAAATCGGCGGCAGAAGACTCCTGTCTTCACTGAGGTAGCGCACAGCACTGCAGCTGTGCGCCATTGCTCCCACACTACACCCACATACTCCGGTCACTGTAAGGGTGCAGGGCGCAGGGGGGGGGGGGGGGGCGCCCTGGGCAGCAATTAGGATCTCTTGAGAAAAGTGGGCATATATACAGTTGGGCACTGTATATATGTACGAGCCCCCGCCAAAAATTGTACATGAAAGCGGGACAGAAGCCCGCCGTCGAGGGGGCGGGGCTTCTTCCTCAGCACTCACCAGCGCCATGTTTTTTCTCCACAGCACCGCTGAGAGGAAGCTCCCCAGCCTCTCCCCTGCAGTTACACGGTAGAAGAGGGTAAAAAGAGAGGGGGGGGGCACATAATTAGGCGCAAAAATCAATATAAACAGCAGCTACTGGGTTAACATTAAGTTACTGTGTTATTCCTGGGTTAATAGCGCTGGGGTGTGTGCTGGCATACTCTCTCTCTGTCTCTCCAAAGGGCCTTATGGGGGAATTGTCTTCAGATGAGCATTCCCTGAGTGTGTGGTGTGTCGGTACGTGTGTGTCGACATGTCTGAGGTAAAAGGCTCCCCTAAGGAGGAGATGAAGCACATATGTGTGTGAGAGGGTGTCTCCGTCGACAACGCCGACACCTGTTTGGATATGTGTAATTAAGTGCTAAGGTGAATTTATTGCACAAAAGATTAGAGAACAGACAGGAAATCTACCCATGTCTGTCCCTATGTCGCAGAGACCTTCAGAGTCTCTCAATGCTCACTATCCAAAATAATAGACACTGATATCGACACAGGGTCTGACTCCAGTGTCGACTACGATAATGCAAAGTTACAGCCAAAATGGCAGAAAAGTATTCAATATATGATTATTGTAATAAAAGATGATTTGCATATCACTGATGACTCCTCTGTCCCTGACACAAGGGTACACATGTTTAAGGGGAAGAAAGCTGAGGTAAATTTCCCTCCTCTCATGATGAAAAAGAGCGGGAATCTCCAGACAAGAGACTGCAGTTTCCCACAAAGAATTCTCAGGGAGTATCCTGTCCCCACTAGGGCCAGGATACGATGGGAATCTTCCCCTAGGGTGTCACGTTTGCCCAAAAGGTAGCCCTGACGTAACAGCTATCCTCAGGGATCCTGCAGATAAGTGCACATTCTGGTACACTACTCAGACCGGCGATTGTGTCGGCATGGGTTTATAGCGCTGTGGCAGCGTGGACAGGTACCTTATCAGCAGAGATGGAGACCCTAGTATGTATGTATATATATATATATATATATATGTATATATAGAGATATATATACCGTATATACTCGAGTATAAGTCGACCCGAATATAAGCCGAGGCACCTAATTCTACCACAAAAACCTGGGAAAACTTATTGACTCGAGTATAAGCCTAGGGTGGGAAATGCAGCTCTAGCCGTACACAGCCCTCAGTGCCAGATATGCCCTCATACTGCCAGATATGCCCCCACAGTGCCAGATATGCCCTCATACTGCCAGATATGCCCCCACAGTGCCAGATATGCCCTCATACTGCCAGATATGCCCACAGTGCCTGATGTGCCAGATATGCCCTCATGCTGCCAAATATGCCCCACAGTGCCAGATATGCCCTCATGCTGCCACATATGTCCCTCATGCTGCCACATATGCCCCTCATGCTGCCAGATATGCCCTCATGCTGCCAAATATGCCCCACAGTACCAGATATGCCCTCATGCTGCCACATATGTCCCTCATGCTGCCACATATGCCCCTCATGCTGCCACATATGCCCCTCATGCTGCCACATATGTCCCTCACGCTGCCACATATGTCCCTCACGCTGCCACATATGTCCCTCACGCTGCCAGATAAGCCCCTCATGCTGCCACATATGTCCCTCAATGCTGCCAGTTGTGCCCTCATGCTGCCAGTTGTGCCCTCATGCTGCCAGTTGTGCCCTCATGCTGCCACATATGTCCCTCAATGCTGCCACATATGTCCCTCAATGCTGCCAGTTGTGCCCTCATGCTGCCAGATATGTCCCCTCTTGCTGCCACATATGCCCCCTCATGCTGCCAGATATGCTCCCTCCCCAAGTGCCAGATATGCCCCACAGTGCTGTTACTTACCCCTCCGTCGATCCCGCGCTGTCTTCTGGAGGGACATGAAGCGCACAGCACGCGCCTCTCCTGTGTCCCTCCTGCATCTTCGGCGGCCGCGGCGGGTCTATTAAAGGAAGTGCCGGTTCGTGATCAGAGGTCACGAACGGGTACTTCCTTTAATAGAACCGCCGCTGCTGCCGCCGGAGATGCAGGAGGGACACAGGAGAGCCGTGCGCTCCGTGTCCCTCCTTCACACTGCTCTGCCTGTCACTGACTCGAGTATAAGCCGAGGTGGCTTTTTCAGCACAAAAAAAAGTGCTGAAAAAGTCGGCTTATACTCGAGTATATACGGTATATAAAAGATGCTGTCTTAAGAGATATATATATATAAAACATGCCCAAAGAGACATGAGTATACTGGGTCCTAGAGTCAAAGCTATGTCGATTTCTGCTTGACGTGTCCTGTAGAATATGCAATGGACAGATGATGCCGACTTAAGAGGCATATGGAAGGCTGAGGATTGTGTGGAGAAGGGTTCCCGGACCTGGTCTCCACAGCTATAGCTGGTAATTCTGATATTTTGACTTATATTCCTGCACAGCCTAGGAAAGCACGACATTATAAAATGCAGCCTTTCGAACAAAGAAACAAGAAAGTCCGAGGTGCGTCCTATCTTGGCAGAGGAAAGAAGCTGCACAACACAGCTAGTTCCCAGGAACAGAAGTCCTCCCCGGCCTCTACAAAACTCCACCGCATGTCGCTGGGGCTCCACAGGCGGAGCTAGGCCCGGTGGGGGCACGCCTTTGTAAGTTCAGCCACAAGTGGGTTCACTCCCTGTTAGATCCCTGGGCAATAGATATTGTGTCTCAGGGATACAAACTGGACTTTGAGAAGATGCCCCCTCACCGACGGCCCTGCCGGCTTCCCCCACGAGAGGGAAACAGTGTTAACTGCAATTCACAAATTGTATCTTCAACAGGTGGTGGTCAAGGTTCCCCTCCTTCAATTGAAGGAGGGGGTTATTATTCGACCATGTTGTAGTCCCGAAACCAGACGGTTCGGTCAGACCCATATTGAATTTAAAATCCCTGAACATATACCTGAAAAGGTTCAAGTTCAAGATGGAATCGCTAAGAGGGGTCATTGCAAGCCTGAAAGGGGGAGATTTTATGGTGACTCGGGACATAAAGGATGCATACCTTCATGTCCCCATTTATCCACCTCATCAGGCGTACCTCAGAATTGCGGTACGGGATTGTCATTACCAATTTCAGACGTTGCCGTTTGGTCTCTCCACGGCCCCGAGAATATTCACCAAGGCAATGGCGGAAATGATGGTGCTCCTACGGAAGCAAGGTGTCACTATTATCACGTACTTGGACGATCTCCTCATAAAAGTGAGATCAAGAGAGCAGTTGCTGAACAGCGTATCACTTTCTCTGGAAGTGTAACGGCAACACGGCTGGATTCTATATATTCCAAAGTCGCAGTTGGTTCCTACAGCTCATCTGCCTCTCCTAGGCATGATCCTAGACACAGACCAGAAAAGGGTTTATCTCCCGATAGAGAGAGCTCAGGAGCTCATGACACTGGTCAGGAATCTATTAAAACCAAAACAGGTGTCAGTGCATCACTGCACTCGAGTCCTGGGAAGGATGGTGGCATCATACGAGGCCATTCCCTTCGGCAGGTTCCATGCGAGGGCCTTCCAAAGGGACTTACTGGACAAGTGGTCCGGATCACATCTTCAGATGCATCGGTTAATCACCCTATCCCCCAGGGCCAGGGTGTCTCTCCTGTGGTGGCTGCAGAGTGCTCACCTTCTCGAAGGTCGCAGATTCGGCATTCAGGACTGGGTCCTGGTGACCACGGATGCAAGCCTCCGAGGGTGGGCGGCAGTCACACAGGGAAGAAATTTCTAAGGGCTGTGGTCAAGTCAGGAGACTTGCCTTCACATCAACATCCTGGAACTAAGGGCCATATACAACGCCCTACGTCAAGCGGAGTCCCTGCTTCGCGACCAACCGGTTCTGATTCAGTCAGACAATATCACCGCAGTGGCTCATGTAGACTGCCAAGGCACAAGGAGCAGGGTGGCGATGGTAGAAGCCACCAGAATTCTTAGCTGGGCGGAGAATCACGTAAGCGCACTGTCAGCAGTGTTCATTCCGGGAGTGGACAACTGGGAAGCAGACTTCCTCAGCAGGCACGACCTCCACCCGGGAGAGTGGGGACTTCATCAAGAAGTCTTCATGCAGATTGCAAGTCGGTGGGAACTGCCACAGGTGGACATGATGGCATCCCGCCTCAACAAAAAGCTGCAGAGATATTGCGCCAGGTCAAGAGACCCTCAGGCGATAGCTGTGGACGCAGTGGTGACACCGTGGGTTTTCCGGTCGGTCTATGTATTTCCTCCTCTTCCTCTCATACCCAAGGTGCTGAGAATCATAAGGAAAAGAGGAGTGAGAACAATAAGGTTTGTTCCGGATTGGCCAAGAAGGACTTGGTATCCAGATCTACAAGAAATGCTCACAGAGGACCCGTGGCCTCTGCCTCTAGGACAGGACTTGTGCAACAGGGGCCCTGTCTGTTCCAAGACTTACCGCGGCTGCGTTTGACGGCATGGCGGTTGAACGCCGGATCCTAGCAGAAAAAGGCATTCCGGATGAGGTCATTCCTACGCTGATAGAGGCTAGGAAGGATGTGACGGCTCAACATTATCACAGTATATGGCGAAAATATGTGGCTTGGTGTGAGGCCAGAAATGCTCCTACGGAGGAATTCCAGCTGGGCCTTTTCCTTCTCTTTCTACAGTCGGGAGTGACTTTGGGCCTTAAATTGGGTTCCATTAAGGTTCAGATTTCGGCCTTATCCATTTTCTTTCAAAAAGAACTGGCTTCTCTGCCTGAAGTTCAGACGTTTGTAAAGGGAGTGCTGCATATTCAGCCCCCTTTTGTGCCTCCAGTGGCACCTTAGGATCTTAACGTGGTGTTGAGTTTCCTGAAATCACACTGGTTTGAACCACTCAAAACGGTGGAAGTAAAATATCTCACGTGGAAGGTGGTCATGCTATTAGCCTTGGCTTCAGCTAGGCGTGTGTCAGAATTGGCGGCTTTGTCACATAAAAGCCCTTATCTGGTTTTCCATGCGGATAGAGCAGAATTGCGGACCCGCCCACAATTTCTGCCGAAAGTGGTTTCATCCTTTCATATAAACCAACCTATTGTGGTGCCTGTGGCTACTACTGACTTGGAGGATTCCGAGTCACTGGATGTAGTCGGGGCTTTGAAGGTTTATGTAGCCAGAACGGCTAAGGTCAGGAAAACAGAATCTTTGTTTATCCTGTATGCTTCCAACAAGCTTGGGGCGCCTGCTTCAAAGCAAACTATTACTCGCTGGATCTGTAACACGATTCAGCAGGCTCATTCTGCGGCTGGGTTGCCGCTGCCTAAATCAGTTAAGGCCCATTCCACAAGGAAGGTGGGCTCTTCTTGGGCGGCTGCCCGAGGGGTCTCGGCATTACAGCTTTGCCGAGCGGCTACTTGGTCAGGTTCAAACACCTTTGCAAAGTTCTACAAGTTTGATACCCTGGCTGAGGAGGACCTTGTGTTTGCTCATTCGGTGCTGCAGAGTCATCCGCACTCTCCCGCCTGTTTGGGAGCTTTGGTATAATCCCCATGGTCCTTACGGAGTCCCCAGCATCCACTAGGACGTTAGAGAAAATAAGATTTTACTTACCGGTAAATCTATTTCTCGTAGTCCGTAGTGGATGCTGGGCGCCCGTCCCAAGTGCGGACTTCTTCTGCAATACTTGTGTATAGTTATTGCTTGCATAAGGGTTATGTTATGGTGCATCAGGGTTGATCTGATGCTCTGTTGTTGTTCATACTGTTAACTGGGTAAGTTTATCACAAGTTATACGGTGTGATTGGTGTGGCTGGTATGAGTCTTACCCTGGATTCCCAAAATCCTTTCCTTGTACTGTCAGCTCTTCCGGGCACAGTTTCTCTAACTGAGGTCTGGAGGAGTGACATAGAGGGAGGAGCCAGAGCACACCAGAATCTAAATTCTTTCTTAAAGTGCCCATGTCTCCTGCGGAGCCCGTCTATTCCCCATGGTCCTTACGGAGTCCCCAGCATCCACTACGGACTACGAGAAATAGATTTACCGGTAAGTAAAATCTTATTTTTTTTCACCTCTGTTTTGAGGCAATTTTGGGGTGGTCACTTTCCAACATCAATGTTAGTCATTTCTCTGTGTTGTGCCCACACACATCATACCTTATTTATTTTAGAAAACTTTGTATTTTCCAAAAATATCCTTAGTTTCTTTACCACCCAAGACTGGAATGCACAATAGTTTCCAGAAATGTGGTAAAATAGTGGGCAGAAAAAAAACATGATTTAAATATTGTACATCTACCAAATAAAAGTTTGGGAAATGATGAGTTAACATGGATGAATAGCTCAAGGTGCTCTGTACAAAATAAATATGGTACTCTTTTCTTTTGATTGATAACGAGTTGTTGTAGTGAGTGGTTTTACTAGTGATCATCAGGGGATATCTAGTAAGGGGCACCACTGATTGAAGAGGAAACTAAATGGGTAAATAATGAAGAAAAAAAAAAAACCCTGTAGTATGACAATAGACCTATAGTCTTGATCTTCCTAGGAGCGTCAATAATGTTAACAGGTAGGGGAGGGGGCCTGCTTGCAAGTGTCCGCTCACACGCAACTTAAGTTTGTTTGGTTGAAGTGTGAGAAAGCCACTCTGATTGGATGTTTGACTGCAGACACCATAAGGGGTAGGAATGAACTTGTATTCGTGAAGTTCGTTGATCCATATAATGAATGAACTTGATTGATACAAGTGGGGGTTTTTTTTTATCAGGACTCATTTTTCTTCGAGAATTCAGCCCCAGGTGAAGACCAAATGGCCCTTGTAGTTAGACCTCTTTTAGAATAAATGGCTGTTTGTGCATTCTTCTTAAGGAACTTCTGCTGGAAGTTAATTTTAAGCATATGCTCTATCAGTATCTAACTGCAAGTTTTATTATATCAGGAGTAAGGGTCTCCATTGCCAACCCTCATCCCTTCTCCTGTGCCGCAGTCTGGGGTCTATGCTGGATTTGGACGCAATGTAACGTGTTTGATTTGAAAAGAATAAAAACAAACATTTTTGCTACCAATGCACAGAGAGCTAATGGGAGATTCATCCAGCTCGGCAAACTAAGCAAACGCGTCTCCCTCCTCCTGCAGACGATGGAAACAGAGCAATTTTGAATACAACGGGCGGTGTGACAGAGTAATTGAGTGATAGACAAAGATGCTAAAAAAATCAGTATGCAATGCATATACAATACATTACAGTAAATGGCTGGGCAGTGTAATTCACAGGTAACGAAGTCACAGAGAGCACGGCAAATAAAAAATAAATAAAAAACATGACCCAAACTCAAATGATAAACATTTAATGAATAGCCTTCCTATTTACAAGCTGACTAGTAAACATGTTTTATCATCACTCATTTCACAGTAATCCTGCGATTAGATCACAGCAATATCATAATCAGAATATTAGCATTTGGGAGAGATTTAAACATATTCATCCAATCAGATTCGTACACCAGTCGTCGTCATGATGCGTCTGTATCTTGCATCAGGGGTTTGAGCACCCATCAGTGATCCACCTCCAAACAGACGCATGTGAAAAAAAAATTTTACTGCTCAAAACGCTTTGACTGCTTTGGGCCATTTTTGGATGATCTCACCAGACACACTTTAAGCACTACAGCACTGAAAACGTGGCGATAGGAAGGATCCGGATCCTTTCAAAATCTTCATACTGTACCATGCACTTTTAAGCTGCTCTTTGGTATGATAGCATCTTTTACTACTGTGTGATCATTCTACTATTGTTGATTTTATCTGGTTTCCTGATGTATTAAATGTTTTAAAAATAATAAATAATTTTGGCCATATTTTTCAATTACATGGAACATGATGGATCCCTGATGAATTAAGACACATAACCACAAGTGCCATAGAAAGAAACTTTAATCGCAATGACTGATTTAATCACTGCTGACATAAGCATAGCACCTAAGAGGTTCTTCCCCAATAACTACATCTGATTTGTTGGGGCTGTGAGACCGGTGGTGGTGATCCCGGAGGTCAGCATACCGACTTCAGAATGCCAGCGGGGTGGCAAGCGCAACAGAGCCCCTTGCGCAACAGGGGCGGGGCGCAGGGGCGTGCGGGCTTGCCACAGGTTCTATTCCCACTCTATGGGTGTCGTGAACACTTACGAGTGGGAATAATCCCTGTTAGTTGGCATGCCAACTGTCAGGCATTTGATCACCTAGGATCCCGGCGTTGGCATGGTGACTGCTGGGATCCCGAGGGATGGTCACATAACTACATCCTCTTCTGATACATTTTCCATTACACCTAGAAAGCAAATAGATATACAGACCTACAGTATATGTTTATTTTGGTATCGTATGCTTTTATTTTACCACCATGTTTTGAGTTGCCTTGTGTAGTCTCATCCTGAAAAAAATCTCAACGTTAGGGAAGTTATATTTTATATTTAGTATATTTTCTTATTTTTCATATTTTATGCAATAAGTTGATGTCCTTTGTTCGACATATCAGGTGATGCTAAGACAATGATAAATGATGTGATAGAACCAAGTAAGTCATATATGCTACATATGAATCATAATGTGTACTAGATATGTGCACTTGAAATTTTTCGGGTTTTGGTTTTGGGTTCGGTTCCGCGGTCGTGTTTTGGGTTCGACCGCGTTTTGGCAAAACCTCACCGAATTTTTTTTGTCGGATTCGGGTGTGTTTTGGATTTGGTGTTTTTTTCAAAAAACACTAAAAAACAGCTTAAATCATAGAATTTGGGGGTCATTTTGATCCCAAAGTATTATTAACCTCAAAAACCATAATTTCCACTCATTTTCAGTCTATTCTGAACACCTCACACCTCACAATATTATTTTTAGTCCTAAAATTTGCACCGAGGTCGCTGGATGACTAAGCTCAGCGACCCTAGTGGCCGACACAAACACCTGGCCCATCTAGGAGTGTCACTGCAGTGTCACGCAGGATGGCCCTTCCAAAAAACACTCCCCAAACAGCACATGACGCAAAGAAGAAAAAAAGAGGCGCAATGAGGTAGCTGTGTGAGTAAGATAAGCGACCCTAGTGGCCGACACAAACACCTGGCCCATCTAGGAGTGGCACTGCAGTGTCACGCAGGATGGCCCTTCCAAAAAACACTCCCCAAACAGCACATGACGCAAATAAAAATGAAAGAAAAAAGAGGTGCAAGATGGAATTGTCCTTGGGCCCTCCCACCCACCCTTATGTTGTATAAACAGGACATGCACACTTTAACCAACCCATCATTTCAGTGACAGGGTCTGCCACACGACTGTGACTGAAATGACGGGTTGGTTTGGACCCCCACCGAAAAAGAAGCAATTAATCTCTCCTTGCACAAACTGGCTCTACAGAGGCAAGATGTCCACCTCATCATCTTCCTCCGATATATCACCGTGTACATCCCGCTCCTCACAGATTATCAATTCGTCCCCACTGGAATCCACCATCTCAGCTCCCTGTGTACTTTGTGGAGGCAATTGCTGCTGGTCAATGTCTCCACGGAGGAATTGATTATAATTCATTTTAATGAACATCATCTTCTCCACATTTTCTGGAAGTAACCTCGTACGCCAATTGCTGACAAGGTGAGCGGCGGCACTAAACACTCTTTCGGAGTACACACTTGTGGGAGGGCAACTTAGGTAGAATAAAGCCAGTTTGTGCAAGGGCCTCCAAATTGCCTCTTTTTCCTGCCAGTATAAGTACGGACTGTCTGACGTGCCTACTTGGATGCGGTCACTCATATAATCCTCCACCATTCTTTCAATGGTGACAGAATCATATGCAGTGACAGTAGACGACATGTCCGTAATCGTTGTCAGGTCCTTCAGTCCGGACCAGATGTCAGCATCAGCAGTCGCTCCAGACTGCCCTGCATCACCGCCAGCGGGTGGGCTCGGAATTCTGAGCCTTTTCCTCGCACCCCCAGTTGCGGGAGATTGTGAAGGAGGAGATGTTGACAGGTCGCGTTCCGCTTGACTTGACAATTTTGTCACCAGCAGGTCTTTGAACCCCAGCAGACTTGTGTCTGCCGGAAAGATAGATCCAAGGTAGGTTTTAAATCTAGGATCGAGCACGGTGGCCAAAATGTAGTGCTCTGATTTCAACAGATTGACCACCCGTGAATCCTTGTTAAGCGAATTAAGGGCTCCATCCACAAGTCCCACATGCCTAGCGGAATCGCTCCCTTTTAGCTCCTCCTTCAATGCCTCCAGCTTCTTCTGCAAAAGCCTGATGAGGGGAATGACCTGACTCAGGCTGGCAGCGTCTGAACTGACTTCACGTGTGGCAAGTTCAAAAGGTTGCAGAACCTTGCACAACGTTGAAATCATTCTCCACTGCGCTTGAGACAGGTACATTCCACCTCCTATATCGTGCTCAATTGTATAGGCTTGAATGGCCTTTTGCTGCTCCTCCAACCTCTGAAGCATATAGAGGGTTGAATTCCACCTCGTTACCACTTCTTGCTTCAGATGATGGCAGGGCAGGTTCAGGCGTTTTTGGTGGTGCTCCAGTCTTCTGTACGTGGTGCCTGTACGCCGAAAGTGTCCCGCAATTCTTCTGGCCACCGACAGCATCTCTTGCACGCCCCTGTCGTTTTTTAAAAAATTCTGCACCACCAAATTCAAGGTATGTGCAAAACATGGGACCTGCTGGAATTTGCCCATATTTAATGCACACACAATATTGCTGGCGTTGTCCGATGCCACAAATCCACAGGAGAGTCCAATTGGGGTAAGCCATTCCGCGATGATCTTCCTCAGTTGCCGTAAGAGGTTTTCAGCTGTGTGCGTATTCTGGAAACCGGTGATACAAAGCGTAGCCTGCCTAGGAAAGAGTTGGCGTTTGCGAGATGCTGCTACTGGTGCCGCCGCTGCTGTTCTTGCGGCGGGAGTCCATACATCTACCCAGTGGGCTGTCACAGTCATATAGTCCTGACCCTGCCCTGCTCCACTTGTCCACATGTCCGTGGTTAAGTGGACATTGGGTACAACTGCATTTTTTAGGACACTGGTGAGTCTTTTTCTGACGTCCGTGTACATTCTCGGTATCGCCTGCCTAGAGAAGTGGAACCTAGATGGTATTTGGTAACGGGGGCACACTGCCTCAATAAATTGTCTAGTTCCCTGTGAACTAACGGCGGATACCGGACGCACGTCTAACACCAACATAGTTGTCAAGGCCTCAGTTATCCGCTTTGCAGCAGGATGACTGCTGTGATATTTCATCTTCCTCGCAAAGGACTGTTGAACAGTCAATTGCTTACTGGAAGTAGTACAAGTGGGCTTACGACTTCCCCTCTGGGATGACCATCGACTCCCAGCAGCAACAACAGCAGCGCCAGCAGCAGTAGGCGTTACACGCAAGGATGCATCGGAGGAATCCCAGGCAGGAGAGGACTCGTCAGAATTGCCAGTGACATGGCCTGCAGGACTATTGGCATTCCTGGGGAAGGAGGAAATTGACACTGAGGGAGTTGGTGGGGTGGTTTGCGTGAGCTTGGTTACAAGAGGAAGGGATTTACTGGTCAGTGGACTGCTTCCGCTGTCGCCCAAAGTTTTTGAACTTGTCACTGACTTATTATGAATGCGCTGCAGGTGACGTATAAGGGAGGATGTTCCGAGGTGGTTAACGTCCTTACCCCTACTTATTACAGCTTGACAAAGGCAACACACGGCTTGACACCTGTTGTCCGCATTTCTGTTGAAATACTTCCACACCGAAGAGCTGATTTTTTTGGTATTTTCACCAGGCATGTCAGTGGCCATATTCCTCCCACGGACAACAGGTGTCTCCCCGGGTGCCTGACTTAAACAAACCACCTCACCATCAGAATCCTCCTGGTCAATTTCCTCCCCAGCGCCAGCAACACCCATATCCTCCTCATCCTGGTGTACTTCAACACTGACATCTTCAATCTGACTATCAGGAACTGGACTGCAGGTGCTCCTTCCAGCACTTGCAGGGGGCGTGCAAATGGTGGAAGGCGCATGCTCTTCACGTCCAGTGTTGGGAAGGTCAGGCATCGCAACCGACACAATTGGACTCTCCTTGTGGATTTGGGATTTCGAAGAACGCACAGTTCTTTGCGGTGCTTTTGCCAGCTTGAGTCTTTTCAGTTTTCTAGCGAGAGGCTGAGTGCTTCCATCCTCATGTGAAGCTGAACCACTAGCCATGAACATAGGCCATGGCCTCAGCCGTTCCTTGCCACTCCGTGTGGTAAATGGCATATTGGCAAGTTTACGCTTCTCCTCCGACAATTTTATTTTAGGTTTTGGAGTCCTTTTTTTACTGATATTTGGTGTTTTGGATTTGACATGCTCTGTACTATGACATTGGGCATCGGCCTTGGCAGACGACGTTGCTGGCATTTCATCGTCTCGGCCATGACTAGTGGCAGCAGCTTCAGCACGAGGTGGAAGTGGATCTTGATCTTTCCCTAATTTTGGAACCTCAACATTTTTGTTCTCCATATTTTAATAGGCACAACTAAAAGGCACCTCAGGTAAACAATGGAGATGGATGGATACTAGTATACAATTATGGATGGACTGCCGAGTGCCGACACAGAGGTAGCTACAGCCGTGGACTACCGTACTGTACTGTGTCTGCTGCTAATATAGACTGGTTGATAATGAGATGTAGTATGTATAAAGAAGAAAGAAAAAAAAAACCACGGGTAGGTGGTATACAATTATGGATGGACTGCCGAGTGCCGACACAGAGGTAGCTACAGCCGTGGACTACCGTACTGTACTGTGTCTGCTGCTAATATAGACTGGATGATAATGAGATGTAGTATGTATAAAGAAGAAAGAAAAAAAAAACCACGGGTAGGACTAGGTGGTATACAATTATGGATGGACTGCCGAGTGCCGACACAGAGGTAGCTACAGCCGTGGACTACCGTACTGTACTGTGTCTGCTGCTAATATAGACTGGTTGATAATGAGATGTAGTATGTATAAAGAAGAAAGAAAAAAAAACCACGGGTAGGTGGTATACAATTATGGATGGACTGCCGAGTGCCGACACAGAGGTAGCTACAGCCATGGACTACCGTACTGTACTGTGTCTGCTGCTAATATAGACTGGATGATAATGAGATGTAGTATGTATAAAGAAGAAAGAAAAAAAAAACCACGGGTAGGACTAGGTGGTATACAATTATGGATGGACTGCCGAGTGCCGACACAGAGGTAGCTACAGCCGTGGACTACCGTACTGTACTGTGTCTGCTGCTAATATAGACTGGTTGATAATGAGATGTAGTATGTATAAAGAAGAAAGAAAAAAAAAACCACGGGTAGGTGGTATACAATTATGGATGGACTGCCGAGTGCCGACACAGAGGTAGCTACAGCCGTGGACTACCGTACTGTACTGTGTCTGCTGCTAATATAGACTGGTTGATAATGAGATGTAGTATGTATAAAGAAGAAAGAAAAAAAAAACCACGGGTAGGTGGTATACAATTATGGATGGACTGCCGAGTGCCGACACAGAGGTAGCTACAGCCGTGGACTACCGTACTGTACTGTGTCTGCTGCTAATATAGACTGGTTGATAATGAGATGTAGTATGTATAAAGAAGAAAGAAAAAAAAAACCACGGGTAGGTGGTATACAATTATGGATGGACTGCCGAGTGCCGACACAGAGGTAGCTACAGCCGTGGACTACCGTACTGTACTGTGTCTGCTGCTAAGATAGACTGGATGATAATGAGATGTAGTATGTATAAAGAAGAAAGAAAAAAAAACCACGGGTAGGTGGTATACAATTATGGATGGACTGCCGAGTGCCGACACAGAGGTAGCTACAGCCGTGGACTACCGTACTGTACTGTGTCTGCTGCTAATATAGACTGGATGATAATGAGATGTAGTATGTATAAAGAAGAAAGAAAAAAAAAACCACGGGTAGGTGGTATACAATTATGGATGGACTGCCGAGTGCCGACACAGAGGTAGCTACAGCCGTGAACTACCGTACTGTGTCTGCTGCTAGTATAGACTGGATGATAAATAATGATATAAAAAATATATATATATCACTACTGCAGCCGGACAGGTATATATTATATAATGACGGACCTGCTGGACACTGTCTGTCAGCAGAATGAGTTTTTTAATTTTTATAGAATAAAAAAACACCACACAAGTCACACGACGAGTGTACTTTTTCAGGCAGACATTCAATCACAATATACTATACTGGTGGTCAGTGTGGTCAGGTCACTGGTCACAGTGGTCAGTGGTCAGTCACACTGGCAGTGGCACTCTGGCAGCAAAAGTGTGCACTGTTTAATATGTACTCCTGGCTCCTGCTATAACCTATAACTGCTCCCCAGTCTTCCCCACAATTAAGCTGTGTGAGCACAGTCAGATATTATACATAGATGATGCAGCACACTGGGCTGAGCACAGATATGGTATGTGAGTGTGACTGAGTCACTGTGTATCGTTTTTTTCAGGCAGAGAACAAGAACAGAACGGATTATTAAATAATAATAAATTATAAAACTGCACTGGTGGTCAGGTCACTGGTCATCAGTCACTAGTATAACTCCTCCTAAGCTCCAGTAAGTAAATGAAGTGTCTCACTCTCACTCTCCTATCTATTTTAATTTCTAAACGGAGAGGACGCCAGCCAGCGTGGCGTGTGTTCCGCTCGCCACCTCTGTCGGGATTGTGTGGTCGGGATTCCGGCGTCGGTATTTTGACCGCCGGTATTCCGGCTGGCGGCATTTAGTACTGATCCCACTAGGGAGGGGAGCTCTACAGAGTTTCTCTAGAAAAGACTTTTGTAAGGTTTATTATTTTCAGGGAGCACTGCTGGCATCGTGGGACTGAGGGGAGAGAAGCAGACCTACTTCTGTGAGTTCAAAGGCTCTGCTTCTCGGCTACTGGACACCATTAGCTCCAGAGGGTCTGATCACTTGGTGCACCTAGCTGTTCATTCCTGGAGCCGCGCCGCCGTCCCCCTCACAGAGCCTGAAGAGAGAAGCCTGGAGAGTAAAGAAGCAAAGAAGACTTCAAAGGCGGCAGAAGACTTCAGATCTTCCGGAGGTACCGCGCAGCGGTCGCGCTGCTCGCCATTGCTCCCTTCCACGAGCGTCACTACATGTGTGCAGGGTGCAGGGGGGGTGCCCTGGGCAGCAATAAACCTCATGTTTAACCTGGCTACATGTTATCGTACAGGTTTTGGATACCTGCGCTCACCCTCTATTTGGTGTTTGTATGTGAGAAATGATGTATATCTATGATCAGAAAATACCTTTATAAGTCACAATGCTTAGTATAACAGATGGTACAATAATTCATATATAATTGATGATATTGTGATTACACATAAATGCCCTTATTTGCAAATAGTAACATGCATATTGTGTGAACATCCGATGTATAGGGAAATTAAACACAAGATGAAATAAAATATGGTATTGCCGCTTGATGAATATCCTAAAAAAAAATAATAATAAAGTCTTGTGAGAAAACTAGTATCTTTGTTCCAGATATATAGGAGTCAGTCTTTATCTGAAGGGATTTCCTTTCCCCTCAGTGTGAGTCTAAACAGTGTGCCCAGAGGCGGTTCTTTTGTCAATAATTGATCGTAGGTGGAGGTCGTGTTCTGGGAGGCCGGCGTCCCGGCCTGCCAGGTGCAACTTACCCTCACGATGTGATGTTTAGTTCTCTTTGTTCACTCTGTGGTGAGTGATGATGTGGCCACTTGCGCTGTTTCCGCTGTATCCGTCCCCGGTGGTGCTCCAACAGATCCATCCAGACACCTCAAGCTTGCCAGCACATCACCGCAAACTACATCCACAAGACTCCTCGCCGGCCGGCGAGTGGAGCGGCCGTTGAGACCGCACAGGACATAAGAAGAAGCGGAGCGTTGTGGCAACGCAACTTCCGGTTGTTCAGTGCGGCTTCCGGCGGGACCCGGCAGCCTAGCAGCAGAGCCAGGAAGGCTTCCAGCCCTGTCTGCTGAGGAGCACCACCGGGGACGGATACAGCGGAAACAGCGCAAGAGGTAATGTTTCCTCCCTCTCATGAATTAAACGCTCTTTTTGAAAAGGCTTGGGAGTCTCCTGACAAGAGACTGCAGATTCCCAGGAGAATTGCTATGGCGTATCCTTTCCACTCGCCGGATAGATTACAGTGGGAATCATCACCCACAGTGGACAAAGACTTGGCGCGTTTGTCCAAGAAGGTGACGCTACCGTCCCCTGACATGGCAGCCCTTAAGGATCCTGCGGATCGTAAACAGGAAACTACCTTGAAATCTATTTATGTTACTACCGGTACGCTACTCAGGCCGGCCGTGGCATCGGCATGGGTGAGTAGCGCTATTGAAAAGTGGGCAGATAACTTGTTATCTGACATAGACACCCTGGATAGGGACAGCGTAGTTTCGACCCTGGGTCAGGGAGGCTGCGAGGGATATTGGCCTCTTGGGATCAAGGGCCAATGCCATGGCAATCTCGGCTAGGAGGGCGTTGTGGACTCATCAATGGAATGGTGATGCTGACTTTAAGAAGTTTTGTTTGGTGAGGGCCTCGCGGACCTGGTTTCCACAGCTACCGCGGGTAAGTCTTCCTTTTTGCCTTTTGTCCCTCCACAGCAAAAAAAAAAAACCTCAGTACCAGATGCAGTCCTTTCAGTCGCATAAGTTCAGGAAAGGACGTGGTTCTTCATTCCTCGTGGCCAGAGGTAAGGGAAGAGGTAAAAGATCCCCGGCGGGGGCAAGCTCCCAGGAACAGAAGTCCTCCCCGGCTTCAACCAAGTCCACCGCATGACGCTGGGACTCCGCTGCGGGAGTCCGCACCGGTGGGGGCACGTCTTCAACTCTTCAGTCAGATCTGGGTTCGCTCGGACCTAGATCCTTGGGTGCTGGATATTGTGACTCAAGGATACAAGCTGGAATTCCAAGACTTGCCTCCGCACCGATTTTTCAAATCGGCCTTACCAGTTTCTCTTCCAGAGAGGGAGGTAGTATGTACTGCAATACAAAAGCTGTGTCAACAGCAAGTCATTGTCACGGTACCCCCGTTTTATTCCACCCTGTTTGTAGTCCCAAAGCCGGATGGCTCGGTCAGGCCGATTCTGAACTTAAAATCCCTCAACCTTTATTTAAAAAACTTAAAATTCAAGATGGAATCTCTCCGAGCAGTGATCTCCAGTCTGGAAGGGGGGGGATTTTATGGTGTCGGTCAACATAAAGGATGCATACCTACATGTCCCCATATATCCTCCTCATCAGGCATAACTGAGGTTCGCTGTTCAGGATTGTCACTACCAATTTCAGACGTTGCCGTTTGGTCTTTCCACGGCCCTGAGGATTTTCACCAAGGTAATGGCGAAAATGATGGTGCTCCTGCGCAAGCAAGGGGTCACAATTTTCCCGTACTTGGACGATCTCCAGATAAAGGCGAGATCACAGGAGCAGTTACTGAAAAGCATTGCGCTCTCCCTGCAGGTGCTGCAACTGCATGGCTGGCTCCTAAATTTACAAAAGTCGCAGTTGATTCCGACAACTCGGCTATCGTTTTTGGGCATGATTCTGGACACCGACCTGCAGAGGATCTTACTCCCATTGGAAAAAGCTCAGGAAATCCAGAACATGGTCAAGGAACTTCTGAAACCGCCAAGAGTGTCGATTCATCACTGCACTCGAGTGCTGGGAAAAATGGTGGCGGCCTACGAGGCCATTCCGTTTGGCAGTTTCCATGCAAGAACGTTTCAGTGGGACCTGCTGGACAAGTGGTCCGGGTCCCATCTGTAGATGTACCGGAAGATAAGCCTGTCCCCCAGGGCCAGGGTTTCTCTCCTGTGGTGGCTCCAAAGTTCTCACCTTCTAGAGGGTCGCAGGTTCGGAATACAAGATTGGATTCTGGTGACCACGGACGCGAGTCTCCAATGTTGGGGAGCAGTCACACAGGGACAAAATTTCCAGGGAAAATGGTCAAGCCAGGAAGCTTGTCTGCACATAAACGTGCTGGCGTTAAGGGCCATCTACAACGTCCTGCGGCAGGCGGAACATCTTCTTCGTGACCTGCCCCTCCTGATTCAGTCGGACAACATCACAGCCGTGGCGCACGTAAACCGCCAAGGCGGAACGAAGAGCAGAGCAGAGATGGCGGAGGCCAACAAGATTCTTCGCTGGGCGGAAAAACATGCAAGCGCTCTGTCAGCGGTCTTCATTCCAGGAGTGGACAACTGGGAAGCAGACTTCCTCAGCAGACACGATCTCCATCCAGGAGAGTGGGGTCTTCATCAAGAGGTCTTTGCAGAAGTGACAAGTCGTTGGGGACTTCCTCAAATAGACATGATGGCGTCTCACCTCAACAAGAAGCTTTGGACATATTGTTCCAGGTCGAGGCACCCTCAAGCAATAGCAGTGGACGCACTAGTGACACCGTGGGTGTTTCAGTCGGTCTATGTGTTCCCTTCGCTTCCACTCATCCCAAAGGTATTAAGGATCATAAGAAGAACAAGGGTTCGGACGATACTCGTTGTTCCAGATTGGCCACGGAGGGCCTGGTATCCGGATCTTCAGGAATTACTCACAGGAGATCCCTGGCCTCTTCCTCTCAGAGAGGTTCTGTTACAGCAAGGGCCATGTGTGTTCCAGGACTTACCGCGGTTGCGTTTGACGGCATGGCAGTTGAACGCCAAATCCTAGCTAGGAAGGGTATTCCCGGGGAAGTCATCCCCACTCTACTCAAAGCTAGAAAGGAGGTAACGGCGAAGCATTATCACCGTATTTGGAGAAAATATGTGTCTTGGTGTGAATCCAAGAAGGCTCCTACAGAAGAATTTCAGCTGTGGCGTTTTCTCCATTTTTTGCAAGCAGGTGTGGATGCGGGCCTGAAGTTAGGCTCCATTAAAGTGCAGGTGTCGGCCTTATCAATTTTCTTTCAAAGGGAATTAGCCTCACTTCCAGAAGTGCAGACTTTCGTGAAAGGCGTGCTACACATCCGACCTCCGTTTGTGCCCCCTGTGGCACCTTGGGACCTTAATGTGGTGTTACAGTTCCTTACGTCACATTGGTTTGAACCTTTACAAACGGTAGAGTTGAAATTTCTCACTTGGAAGGTGATCATGCTATTGGCCTTGGCGTCCGCAAGGTGGGTGTCCGAATTGGCGGCTTTGTCTCACAAAAGCCCCTATCTAATTTTCCATGAGGATAGAGCAGAGTTGAGAACTCGTCAAAATTTTTTACCAAAGGTGGTTTCTTCGTTTCACATGAACCAACCTATTGTGGTGCCTGTGGCTACTGAAGCCTTGGCTGATTTCAAGTCTCTTGATGTGGTCAGAGCTTTGAAAATTTACGTAGCCAGAACGGCTTGGGTTAGGAAGACAGAGGCGCTGTTTGTCCTGTATGCGGCCAACAAGATTGGCGCTCCTGCTTCTAAGCAGACTATTGCATGCTGGATCTGTAATACGATTCAGCAGGCTCATTCTACGGCTGGTTTGCTGTTACCGAAATCGGTGAAAGCCCATTCCACTAGGAAGGTGGGCTCGTCTTGTGCGGCTGCCCGAGGTGTCTCGGCTTTACAGCTTTGCCGTGCAGCTACTTGGTCGGGATCAAACACTTTTGCAAAGTTCTACAAGTTTGATACCCTGGCTGATGAGGACCTCCTGTTTGCTCAATCGGTGCTGCAGAGTCATCCGCACTCTGCCGCCCGGTTTGAAGCTTTGGTATAAACCCCATGATCCTTTTGGAGTCCCCAGCATCTTCTAGGACGTATGAGAAAATAGGATTTTAATACCTACCGGTAAATCCTTTTCTCTTAGTACGTAGAGGATGCTGGGCGCCCGTCCCAGTGTGTGGACTGTATCTGCAGTAATTGTATAGTTATTGCTTATGTTACACAAAGGTTGTGTTTTGGTAAGGGTCAGCCTGTTGCTGATCTCGTTGGTTCACGCTGTTAACTGGTATTAGTGTAATGCCATGTTGTACGGTGTGTTGTGGTGTGAGCTGGTATGTATCTCACCCTTTGTTTAACAAAATCCTTTTCCTCGAAATGTCTGTCTCCTCTGGCCACAGTTCCTATAACTGAGGTCTGGAGGAGGGGCATAGAGGGAGGAGCCAGTTCACGCCTAGTTAAAGTCTTAAAGTGCCCATGTCTCCTGCGGATCCCGTCTATACCCTATGGTCCTTTTGGAGTCCCCAGCATCCTCTACGGACTAGGAGAAAAGGATTTACCGGTAGGTATTAAAATCCTATTTTTTGCTTATCCGCTGCGCATGGGATTACAGTTACAACTGCGTTAAAGTACAGTGTATATTCCCTACCACACTAGGGGGTATATGCAATTGCGGTCGAATTCCCGAAAATGTCGAGAAACGGGACATTTTCGCCCAAAAAAAAAATTCGACAATGCAATTCAGTACTTTTCGTCAAAAAAACGGACTTTCAAAATTTGACTTTTTGAAATTCGACATTTGTCAAATTCGACATTTCTGCAATGGTACAAATGCGGCAAATCAACAAAAGTATATTCAATTGAAGATTGTAAATTCGACAACAGTGCTTTTAGACAGTAAATTCGTCATTTTCAATCCGCCACACTTTGCTGGCGGAATCTAATAAAAAAATTTAAAAACATGGTGTTTTTTTTTGTGTTTTTTTTAATTGGTAATAGCATATCTGTTTATATTAGAAGGGATTAGGTACTTGGTTTGTCTATTTTGGAGGCACAAGTATTATTTTTTTATTTTTTATTTTTAATGGAATGGTAAAAATCAGCAAAAAAAAATGCGTGGGGTCCCCCCTCCTAAGCATAACCAGCCTCGGGCTCTTCGAGCCGGTCCTGGTTCTAAATATCCGGGGAAAAAACTGACATGGGATCCTCCGTATTTTTAAAACCAGCACCGGGCTCTGCGCCTGGTGCAAAAAATACGGGGGACAAAAAGCGTAAGGGTCCCCCGTATTTTTTACACCAGCATCGGGCTCCACTAGCTGGGTAGATAATGCCACAGCCGGGGGTCACTTTTATACAGCGCCCTGCGGCCGTGGCATTAAATACGCAACTAGTCACCCCTGGCCGGGGTACCCTGGAGGAGTGGGGACCCCTTCAATCAGGAGGTCCCCCCCCTCCAGCCACCCAAGGGCCAGGGGTGAAGCCCGAGGCTGTCCCCCCCATCCAAGGGCTGCGGATGGGGGGCTGATAGCCTTTTGAAAAATGAAAGAATATTGTTTTTTCCAGTAGTACTAGAAGTCCCAGCAAGCCTCCCCCGCAAGCTGGTACTTGGAGAACCACAAGTACCAGCATGCGGGAGAAAAACGGGCCCGCTGGTACCTGTAGTTCTGGAAAAAAAATACCCAAATAAAAACAGGACACGCACATCATGAGAGTAAAACTTTATTTCACACATGTCGACACACACATACTTACCTATGTTAACACGCCGACCTCTGTCCACTTGTCCAAGTAGAATCCACGGTGTACCTGAAAATAAAATTATACTCACCTGATCCAGTGTCCTGTGGTCTTTTATTATAATCCACGTACTTGGCACAAAAAAAGACCGAACACCCGGACCAGGCGGACTGAAAGGGGTCCCATGTTTACACATGCGACCCCTTTCCCCGAATGCAAAGACCCCCCCGTGACTGCTGTCACAGAGGGTCCCTTCAACCAATCAGGAAGCGCCACTTCGTGGCACTCTCCTGATTGGCTGTATGTGCGTCTGAGCTGGCAGACAGCGCATCGCACAGCTCCCTCCATTATTTTCAATGGTGGGAACTTTGCGGTCAGCGGTGGGGTTACCCGCGGTCTGAGCTCAGACGCGCAGAGCCAATCAGGTGAGTGCCACGAAGTAGCGCTTCCTGATTGGCTGAAGGGACCTTTCTGTGACAGCAGTCACGGGGGGGTCTCTGCATTCGTGGAAAGGGGTCTCATGTGTAAACATGGGACCTCTTTCAGTCCGTGTGGTCCTGGTATTCGTTTTTTTGTTTTGCCAAGTACGAGGATTACAAATGACAGGACACTGAGGTGGATTGAGGTGAGTATAATTTTATTCACAGGTACCCCGGATCGTCGGCGACATTGCAGACGTGGCAGTCGGCGGGTCAACATAGGTAAGTATGTATGTGTCGGCATGTATGAAATAAACTTTTACTTTCACGGTGTGTCTCCTGTTTTTATTTGGGTATTTTTTTCAGTAGAACTACAGGTACCAGCGGGGCTGTTTTTCTACCCGCATGCTGGTACTTGTGGTTCTCCAAGTACCAGCTTGCGGGAGAGGCTTGCTGGGACTTGTAGTTCTTCTGGAAAAACAATATTCTTTCATTTTACTCAAGGCTATCAGCCCCCCATCCGCAGCCCTTGGATGGGGGGGACAGCCTCGGGCTTCACCCCTGGCCCTTGGGTGGCTGGGGGGGACCCCTTGATTGAAGGGGTCCCCACTCCTCCAGGGTACCCCGGCCAGGGGTGACTAGTTGGATATTTAATGCCACGGCCGCAGGGCGCTGTATAAAAGTGACCCCTGGCTGTGGCATTATCTGTCCAGCTAGTGGAGCCCGGTGCTGGTTTTAAAAATACGGGGGATCCCATGTCAGTTTTTACCCCGGATTTTTAGAACCAGGACCGGCTCGAAGAGCCCGAGGCTGGTTTTGCTTAGGAGGGGGGACCCCACGCAATTTTTTTTCCGTTTTTTTACAGTTTTTTCCCGTTTTTTTTACATTTTTACAAATCTAATCAAAATCCGTCAAATCGGACGTTTTTCGACAGCGGGACTGTCGAATCCGTTTTTTATTGAATATGTTGAATTCCGGCACCCACCTGCCAGAATTCGACGGTCGAATTGTGTCGAATTAAAAAACGGGCGAAAAATTGCCGCTATTCGCCGGCAATTGCCTATACCCCTAGGTCTAGTTTTGTATCAGAAGCCAATTAATATATATATATATGCAAGGTTTTGGATTGTAGAAGGAAACCAGAGTGTCCAAAGAAAATCCATGCAAACACCGGTATAACATACAAACTCCAAATAGAGAGGGTTCTGGATGGAATTGAACCCATGCTTCCAGTGCTGTTAAGCAGCAATGCTAGCCATTGCACTACATTGTTCTCTTTTTGCTTTTCCATACTGCTTGGTATGTTTAAATTTAATGGAATTATTGTCTAGGAATAGAACAAATTAGTTATCCACTGCACGATTTTGGCTTTTGATGATTGTGAAATTGTTAATTTCTTGCCTCAACTGTCTGAACCTTCTGTGTGAAAGCAGAAACAAACAGAAATTAAGTCTATTAGATTACACTGTGTAGAATCCAAAAACAGAAACACTGTAGCAACAATATAGACATAACTTTGAATACAGAAGATAGTGTTACATCAAGGCTACAATACAGGCTTAAGGCCCTTATACACTGGAGAGATGTGTGCTGAGTGATGCGGGGGAGGACGGGGGGGGCGCTCATTTCACCCAGCGGGTGAAATGAGCAACGTGCTAGATTGAGCCTGCATGCAGGCCAATCTAGCACCGGCGATGTGCAGGGCCGCGCTCGCTATCGCTGATTGGGGTACACACGTGTAATCTGTGTTTAAAATCTAAGAAATCTAGTCAGATTGCTTAGATTTTAAGCATGGATCTCTCCGTGAGTACCCCCCTTTAGCACAGAATGCGTGATAAGCAATCAGAGATAGCCTGGATGGCCGCTATGCTAGAGATCCAGATTGCTTTGGCAGTAGCATACACCAAACACTATTGCAGTGTAAAGGCCCATATACACTGGAGAGATGTGTGCTGAGCGAACCGCTCAGCACACATCTCTCCCGCCGCTCAGCACAGCGCGATGTGGGCTGAGCGATGCGGGGGAGGACGGGGGGGCGCTCATTTCACTCAGCGGTGATAGCACCGGCGATAGCGATGTGCGGGGCTGCGCATCGCTATCGCTGAGGGGGTACACACGAGTGATTTGTGCTTAAAATCTAAGCAATCTAGTCAGATTGCTTAGATTTTAAGCATGGATCTCTCCGTGAGTACACCCCTTCATAGTATGAACTCCATTTACATGAAAATGGCACTAAACACAAAATCAGCTTAATATTACGCTTGTATCTATGATGAGTTGTTTTTATACTAACTTTTATTTCACCTGTTTTGTTCTTTTATATACAGTTTATCTATTTATTGGTGTGGTGTAATTGGGGCAGGACAAGGAACACCAGAGCCGGCCCTACGCATAGGCAAACTAGGCAAATGCCTAGGGCATTTTGTATGCCTAGGGGCACAAGCAGGTTCTGCTGATTAAAATTATATGCGGCATACCTATATTCTGTGTGTGACTGTGGCTGTATCTGCACATGAAAGCTACGTTGCAGTGTGTTCCTGGAAATCACTGTAACGTAGCATTTCGTATGCAGATACAGCGACAGTCGCACACAGAATATAGGCATGCCACATATCATTTTAATCAGCAGAAGCTGCTTGTGCATCCTAGCTACATAGTAATGCAAATAATTTAAATTTAAAAAGGCACCCAACGTTGGCAGAGCTGGCAGGTGACTCATGCCAGGCATCTCCTGCTGCATGGCGTATTGAAGCAAGATGTATGAGGACACATCTGTATCAAAGCAGAGGCAGAGGTCACAGTGTTAGCAGCCGTGTGAGTGCTGTGTGCGGGTGGGTTGGTTGTGCAGTAGTGTTCAGCATATGTGTAATGGGCATTATGTGTGTCATTATGTGAATAAGGACATTAATAATGTGCGGCATATGTGTAAGGGACTTTATGTGTATAAGGGCATTAATAAAGGTTGGCATAATGTGTAAGGTGCATTATGTTTATAGGGACATTAATAATGTGCGTCATATGTGTATAAGGTGCTCTACCTTGTGGCGTAATGTATAGAAAGGGCACTACTGTGTGGTCTAATGTAAATGAAGAGCAATATGGTGTGGTGTAATGTGAATAAGGGACACTACTCTGAGGAGTAACATTTATAAGGAAAGTGGTACTATTGTGTGATGTAACGTGAATTAGGGACACTATCGCATGATAAAATGTGAATAAAGTTGCACTACTGTGTGGCGTAATTTGAATTGAGGGTACTATTGTGTGGCCATGCCCCTTTCCAGCAAGAACACACCCCTTTTTTGGCTGTGCGCCGAATGTGTGCACTGTTCCTATTTAAAATATAGGGGATAGGAACACCAAAATGAGGACTGCTATGGGTGAAAGGTGATGGTGCTAGGAAAGGGGTGCAGTGTCAGAGGCGGAACTAGCAGCGGTGCTAGGGGGCACCAGCCAAAATCTTGCCTAGGGCATCATATTGGTTAGGGCCGGCTCTGGGGAACACATAGGACCAATGGCCTGGCTATATTGTACGCTTTTTTTTATTATTATTTTTTTATACAGGCTGGTCATTTATGGTAAAATTTCTCAAACTGTCAGCCCCATATTATAACAAACGTTATCACCAGCGACGTATTTCATTTAGTATTGCAGTGAAACTAACGAACATATGTTGGTATGTAGCATTGCTTACCTCTTCAGTGAGGTCCTTCCCCTCGGCTGCATCCTATGCTCTGTTACTGAAAGCCTACTGCTGCCAGCAACCAGCTGCTGTGTCATGCGCATGCATGAGGACTAATCTGTGCATGCGTGTTACACCTTACCTGCCTACCCTCCAAGAAGCTGCTGGAGGCTCATGATTTTATAGGCAGTTCCCCGCAGCCTTGGAAGGGTAGATGGCTCTCCTGCATCCCACCCACTTCCTAGTGAGTCAATGCAATCGCGGTGACGGTGTGAAGCGGGCAGGGCCAAAAGATGTGACTCACATCATTGAGCCCCACTCATACCCGCAGACCCGCAAATCACAGCCATTTCCCAATTATTTAAGTCTCCCCCCGAAGCGGCATACTTCTCCCGGAGAGGGGTCAAAAAAAGTAGGTAAGTATGCTTTATAGTACTTTCACCCAGTGAAGGCTTTGCTGTATCCAGAAAGGCTGCTGCTGCATCCCCATTGCCACATTGGACAACTTTTTTTTATCTCTGATAATTCATAAAGGTTTTTTTTTAAAAGCCAAAGAGATAATAGTATTACATTATCATTATTATTATTATTAGTCTTCGTGTTAGAGAAGGGCTTTGATCAGAGATACTGATACTTGATTTTTTTTTATTATAATTTTGTAAATTGAAGTGGTACCAGCATAAGGAAGAAGAAAGTGCCATACTTTTACCCTCATGTGTAATATAGAAGGCCAGGAGTCTGGCAGTTTATTTATTGACCGCTGTTATTTTTCTTGCTGAAATCTGACATTATAACTCAACTTTTACTGACTGCTAATATAATTTGCAGACAGTTTCTAATCCCCATTCTGCTGTTAAAATAATAACAGGTTGATGATCTGATGATTGTTTCATTATAAGAGGCCTCCCAGCAGGTAGCATTTCTCTGTAAAGCATCTCAAAGTCAGACAGATAACTGCACAGCACACATGCGACTTCTGTCTACTTTAACTTCTAAAGGTGCATACACACGGAGTGGTATAACTGAGCGATTTTGACTATATAGTCAAAATCGCTCAGAAAGCTAGTGCATATCTCTCCATGTGTACACAGCCAGCGATAGTGATGCGCGTCCCCGCCAGGTCTCTATCGCTGCTAAAAATAGACTGTGCAGGCAAGTCAATTTTGGCTAGGTCGCTGGAAAAGAAAAAGCATCCCCTTGCTTGAATGAGTTAGCCAAAATCGCTCATAGTCAAAATCTCTGGTAAAGTTAGTCAAAATCTCCTACAGCCAGTTCAAGGGAAAACGCTCAGTCAAAATCTCTCATAGTCAAAATCTCTACTTGTGTATGCGCCTTAACTCTCTGCATTAGATAAGTGAGGTTTACCAAGAAGATCATCCTCTCCTGTGGTTGTTCTTATCTCCTGGCTGTAATATCTTCCATGTTCTGTATACTTACCTCCTCCATCATACGTGTCCTGTGCTCTCACGTGTAATATCCATGTGCTCCCTTGCCGCCTTTTGGAAATGTTATTTTTTTCATAGACACATTTTTTGCTATTTTTCTATTAAGTTGTTTTTAATACCTTTCATCCTTTATTTCCTTCTTCTTTCATTAGGCCATATGCCCCTACTACTCACTCTTGCATGCTTTTATCTTACTGAAAGGGCCTAGCAGCTGTCTCTCGTAGGTGTATTTGGCTGAGGTTACCTCTGTCTGTAGGATCTCTGTGGGCTGACTGTGTTTCATGCGAACATGTTTTCCATGAAATGCAGAGGTGGAGTGTCATATGCTTTAATTGGTGTCCTTAACTCTTTGTGCTCCATATAATGCAGTGCCCTACAAAATGACAGCCCGCAAAAGCTAAAATCACAATTTGGGTCTAAATAGTACAGAAGTGGTGAATTTTATACTTTAAGTATTTTTCCATATGATCTCTTATAACGGAACAATATTAGAGACAGATCTTGACTGGAACTGTCATTGATCAGAGGAAAGCAGTATTAGGAAGGTGTTTATAATTAATCTCTTTCAGATTTCGCAGTAAAGATTTTATAGTAGGTCGGTATCATTTAACTGACTCTTCTACTTTTCAATCTGGAGCCTTATTTGTCCATTACATATTACCACTGTGTGCTACTGTGTGTTATGCACTTATATATATAGATCGTAAGCCTGCGAGCAGCAAAAAGTGCAGTGGTATTAACTCCAGTTCTCAAGTCTCCCCAACAGGCTATGTTTTCTGGATTTCTGGCTATGGGTGGTCATTCCCAGTTGATCGCTAGCTGCATTAGTTCGCTGTGCAGCGATGAGGCAAAAAAACTGCACTGCTGCGCATGTGGCGCAATGCGCACATGCATCGTACTATTGCATCGAACGGTGTCATTTCACACAAGGTCTAGCGAAGCTTTTCAGTCGCACTGGTGGCCGCAGAGGGATTGACATGAAGTGGGCGTTTCTGGGTGTCAACTGACCGTTTTCAGGGAGTGTTCGGAAAAACGCAGGTGTGCCAGGAAACACGCAGGCGTGGCTGGGCGAACACAGGGCATGTTGGTGACATCAAAACAGGAACTGAACAGTCTGAAGTGATCGCAAGCGCTGAGTAGGTAATGAGCTACTCTAAAACTGCACGAAAAAGCTTTGCCGCCGCTCTGCGATCCTTTCGTCTGCACTTCTGCTAAGCTAAAATACACTCCCAGTGGGAGGCATCATAGCGTTTGCACGGCTGCTAAAAACTGCTAGCGAGCGAACAACTCGGAATGACCCCCATTGTCTCATGCGCTGGTCGCTGTCAGTGCTATGTGCACTGTCTCTATTATTCCTGAAGCCTTCTTGTATTGAATTTCTGCACTCCAGTCCGTAGTTTGTTCCTGACCACGATAACATTACCTTATTTGATACTGTACTACATAACTTTTCAATCCTGATCCTGGCCTGTACTGAGTCCTCCTTCACCTTCTGTCTCTAGTGTCCTCACTAGTGTTCTCTGATTACCAAGTACAGCTTCCCAACCTTCCGCTTACTACCAGTTAGCGACAGTAACAGGTAGGTCAGATGGCCAGTACCTCTGAGCCTTGCTCAACAAAGTTCAAGCCTCCTTGCGGGAGATCCCTGGTAAATACTGGGGTCCCAATCAGGGCCGGCAACAGAAAATTTGGGGCCCGGTACACTGATATTTCTGGGGCCCCCTCAACCCCCCATGGTCACCCACTCTTAAACCAGAGGGTGTCTTTACACACACACACACACACACACACACACACACACACACACACACAGTGTTATATTAATATATATGACACACTATATCTATCTATATGTATATATATGGCACTTACTTTCCAACATTAACAACCAGGGTGCTTTCCTTGACAGATACAGGAATAAATGGGTTCCCTGGGGTGACTTGCATGTCAATCACTAGCAACATAAGAACCAGATGGCACTGCATGGATTTTTTTAGTGCAAATAAGGTGTATTCCAGAGCATTACATCATAGTGCAGGCACTACATCATCCTGCTGGAGAGCCGAGCACGCCGGCAGTGCACACACTTGACTTACCAGCAACACACAGCCGCCGGCGCTGCTAATCATCCAGGCTCCGAGTGTCAGTGACGTCCATGCAGCAACAAGCTGCTACACTCCCGCAGTCCCGCTCCTGCTTTGCCGCTCGCACTCCTCACAGCAGAGACAGGGCGGGCGGGGGATACTCAGAGAGGAGGGACGGTCCAGATGCAGCGTCCTGTGTGACTAGTGCAACGTCATTGCACTGCACAGGGACACTGGCTGAGTGACAGATGACCTGGGGGCTGGGCTTGGGGCACTGAGGGGTGACAACAGGGCCAGGGGGGCGCGCTAGGGGAAAAAAAAGGCAGTTACTGATTCCTTTTAAATACACGGCAGGCGGACCGCAGCTTGTGTGATGCTGCAATTGATATAATTATTTAAATCTGACATGCTGCCGCCGCTGGACCTTGGGGCCCCTCACATCGATGGGGCCCGGGACGGGAGTCCCCTTTGACCCCCCCTGTCGCCGGGCCTGGTCCCAATAGACTGTGCACCTCTGATCTGCCAATGCAAACCTTCTCTGTTGATAGAGAATCTACTAAATTACTCTTGAGACATGATAAAAATATGCCGGGTTGTTCGCCACCTGTTGCTCACCATTTGCCTTGGTGAGTTTATTGCTTCCACAATCCTCAATAAGCCATGATTAACTACAAGATTTTATTTAATAAAAAACAATAAAAAGGAAAGCTTAATGATCACTCAGACACATCAGAAATAACTTATGTATAACAACTCTCTGCTATCTCTCCATTTATTTCTATGCCATACAATAAGTGCAGACCCCCTCACTGATCCTTTCTCCTAGGGTCCTAGGCCATTGTTCTGAAATAATAAGGTATGAGCGCACACAATAGTGAAGTTTGTTTTAATCTTAAAGATTTAATTAAGGATTAAAAGCATCGAACAATGTTAAAGATATAATGTAATAACGTATCGCTGGATCTTAATACAGTCTTCAAAAACAAATGTATCCAAATTCTGGAATAGATAAGAAATGTCAGAAAGTTACCAATCAAAGGGGGCACAGGCAGATTGGTCATAGGGATTCAGTATGATATCCCAGCTGACGGGATGCCCGTAGTCGGAATACAGATGCCGGCATTTCGATAATGTAAATTCCAACAGGGGGAGGGGGCGCAACACTGTTCCCCCCTATCCCCGAATCCTCCCTTTCTGCAGCCTAACCCTAACCTCTCCCCTTAGTACCTGACCCTAGCCTCCTCCTGGTGGTGCCTAAACCTAACCACCCTTCCCCGCAGCCTAACCCTTACCCTCCCCCATTAGTGACTAACCCTAAACCCCTCCCCACAGCCTTATCTAGATTTTTATATTATCTGCCCCAATATGAGAAACAGTGATAAAGCCCAGAGTGCCTCAGGAGATCTTTCAGTTTACTTTTTTTTATTATTTGTTACACATATTCTTGAGAGCGCCACCTAACATTGTTTTGTTGACAGACTACTCCAAAAAAAAGAACAAGCTCAATTGCAGTTTGAGATTTACAACATGTGCATGGGGATGGCAATGGAAATGATAGGTTGTAGATACAGGGATTATGGTTACTAATTTCAGCCTCCCACATCCTCCCAGGGTCATACTTGTGACTAAATGTGATGGCCTACGAATTGCCAGAGGTGCTGGACTTTGTGGTTTTGTCTTATAAATGATTGCAGCATTAAAAATACAAGTACAAAATAATAATAAAAATACTCACACAAAGTCCAGCACCTCCGGCAGCTCACGGACTATTACATTTAGCCTCTGCTCTTCTTTTGTTGCACTTTCATTTCTGGGTGGATAAAATGTGTGAGGGGGGTTTGCATCTCAACAGTTTTCTAAATCTTGTTATGTAGCCCTTTCAGCTGAAATAATTGCCCACCAATGGGCTAAAGCTAATGTTGTAATAAGCCCCCTTACTTTTCTGTTGGCCCTGCCTACCATAGATTTAGTCCCACCTATATAAGGCCACTTAACAATTTTTTTTTCCCAGGGCCACTTTTAAGGCCCCCATCCACTAGTCCGATTTGGGCGCTTTTCATTTTGATGCATCTGACTGAAAAATCTGAAAAAAGTGTCACATCGTGTCAGATATGTCTGAGCTATAGATCTTTGGTGCACATCTGAATGTTTTTTTTAACTTCAGATGTATTGCATCAGATTCATCTGAAGCGTCACTTGACTGGCATCTCTCTGGCCTATTTGCCCAGCCCATTACATTTAAATATTGCATCAGATCAATCACATGTAGCATGTGTGCATCAGATATATCTGATGTGATCTGTCAGCACATGATAGATCGCATCAGATATATCTGAGGTGAATCTAGTGAAAATTTAAGCCCAGGATCTGATCCGATTCCCGGGAAGCTGCTGGGAGAGTTCAAGAGAAGTCTGATGTGACATGCAACTCAGACCAGTTGGCCCAGTGGATAGGGGCCTTTAGTTTCTAATTCAACCCTGATAGAGTGAGATGTATTGAACCTTCTAAAGTAGAGAAGTGGACAAGTGAAGAAGTTGTCCATAGCAATCAATCAGATTCTACCTATTATTTTATACAGTACTTGATTAATGTTAACTTAAAGATGATTGGTTGACAACGCAGTTGACACACCTGCGTTGCCCGGACCACTCCCACCAAACACTGCATCGATGCACCCCCCTCCCCCATGATGGCAGCTGCTGTCAATCACCTTGCAGTCGCATCCTTCCGGTATGCGACCGCATGGTGAAGGGTCGCGCATGCGCACTATTGCCAGTGCACATGTGCAGATCTGATGGATGCAGACGCTGCATGCGAACGCAACAGCTGTGTCCATCTCTGAATAAGGCCCTTAGTCCCTTTATATGAATGATACTATTGATATATTAACATACTATTTTATGTTTTAATTATTTAAATTTTTTTAAATTATCTATCTATCTATCTATCTATCTATCTATCTATCTATCTATCTATCTATCTATATAAGAACTCTGCGGCGGGCACTTTTCGTGTTTTGTGTTTTGGTTTTGGTTCTGGTTCCATGCTCGTGTTTTGGATCTGGATTGGTTTTGCCAAAACCACTCTTTCGTGTTTTGGTTTTGGATCTAGATGATTTTTGAAAAAAACATAAAAACAGCTAAAATCACAGAATTTGGTGGTAATTTTGATCCTACGGTATTATTAACCTCAATAACATTAATTTCCACTAATTTCGAGTCTATTCTGAACACCTCACACCTCAAAGTATTGTTTTTAGGGAGTCACTCCGAGTTGATCGCTCGCCAGCAGTTTTTAGCAGCCGTGCAAACGCTATGCCGCCGCCCACTGGGAGTGTATTTCAGCTTAGCAGAAGTGCGAACTAAAGGATCGCAGAGCGGCTACAAAATAATTTTGTACAGTTTCAGAGTAGCTTCAGACCTACTCAGCGCTTGCGATCACTTCAGACTTTTCAGTTCCTGTTTTGACGTCACGAACACGCCCTGCGTTCACCTAGCCACGCTGCGTTTTTCCTGGCATGCCTGCGTTTTTCCGAACACTCCCTGAAAACGGTCAGTTGACACCCAGAAATGCCCTCTTCCTGTCAATCACTCTGCGGCCAGCAGTGTGACTGAAAAGCTTCGCTAGACCTTGTGTGAAACGACATCGTTCGTTGTAATAGTACGACGCGCGTGCGCATTGCACCGCAAACACAGAAGTGCCAATTTTTTACCTGATCGCTGTGCAGCGCACGAAAGCAGCTAGCGATCAACTCGGAATGACCCCCTTAGGCTAAAAGTTTGCACCGAGGTGGCTGGATGACTAAGCCAAGCAACACAAGTGTGCGGCACAAACACCTGGTCCATCTAGGAGTAGCACAGCAGTGGCAGACAGGATGGCAGATTTAAAAAATAGGATTTTGGTGCTTACCGGTAAATCCTTTTCTCCTAGTCCGTAGAGGATGCTAGGGACTCCAAAAGGACCATGGGGTATAGACGGGATCCGCAGGAGCTTGGGCACACTGAAAAGACTTAAAACTGGGTGTGAACTGGCTCCTCCCTCTATGCCCCTCCTCCAGACCTCAGTTATAGGAACTGTGCCCAGGAGAGACGGACATTTCGAGGAAAGGATTTTTTGTGAAAACTAAGGGTTACAAACATACCAGCCCACACCACAACCATACCGTACAACTGGAGTAACAGTGGCCCTCATTCCGAGTTGTTCGCTCTGTAATTTTCTTCACATCGCAGCGATTTTCCGCTAATTGCGCATGCGCAATGTTCGCACTGCGACTGCGCCAAGTAAATTTGCTAAGAAGTTTGGTATTTTACTCACGGCATTACGAGGTTTGTTCTTCGTTCTGGAGATCGGAGTGTGATTGACAGGAAGTGGGTGTTTCTGGGCGGAAACTGGCCGTTTTATGGGAGTGTGTGAAAAACCGCTACCGTTTCTGGGAAAAACACGGGAGTGGCTGGAGAAACGGAGGAGTGTCTGGGCGAACGCTGGGTGTGTTTGTGACGTCAAACCAGGAACGACAAGCACTGAACTGATCGCACTGGAAGAGTAAGTCTCGAGCTACTCAGAAACTGCACAGAGAAGTCTTTTCGCAATATTGCGAATCTTTCGTTCGCAATTTTGATAAGCTAAGATTCACTCCCAGTAGGCGGCGGCTTAGCGTGTGCAAAGCTGCTAAAAGCAGCTTGCGAGCGAACAACTCGGAATGACCACCAGTAAACCAGATAACAGTATGAATAAACAACAGCAACAAGCTGAAACCAGAAATACACAACCCGTGTATAAACCAAGTGAACCAACAAGAAAACACTGCAAGTAACAGTCCGCACTGGGATGGGCGCCCAGCATCCTCTACGGACTAGGAGAAAAGGATTTACCGGTAAGTACCAAAATCCTATTTTCTCTTACGTCCTAGAGGATGCTGGGGACTCCAAAAGGACCATGGGGTTTATACCAAAGCTCCAGACCGGGCGGGAGAGTGCAGACGACTCTGCAGCACCGACTGAGCAAACGCAAGGTCCTCATCAGCCAGGGTATCAAACTTATAGAACTTAGCAAAAGTGTTTGAACCTGACCAGGTGGCCGCTCGGCAAAGCTGTAAAGCCGAGACGCCCCGGGCAGCCGCCCAAGACAAGCCCACTTTCCTGGTAGAATGGGCTTTCACTGACTTCGGCACCGGTAACCCGGCCGAAGAATGAGCCTGCTGAATCGTACTACAAATCCAGCGTGCAATAGTCTGTTTTGAAGCAGGATGACCAATCTTGTTAGAAGCATACAGGACAAACAGCGCCTCAGTTTTTCTAGCAACAGCCGTTCGGGTGACGTAGATCTTCAAAGCCCTCACCACATCCAGAGACTTTGGAACTGCCACAGCATCCGTAGCTACCGGTACCACAATAGGTTGGTTAATGTGAAAAGAAGACACCACCTTCGGTAAAAATTGTTGACGAGTCCTCAATTCTGCCCTCTCTGAATGAAAAATCAAGTACGGGCTCTTATGAGATAAGGCCGCCAACTCTGACACTCGCCTGGCAGACGCCAGCGCCAACAGCATGACTACCTTCCAGGTGAGAAACTTCAACTCAACCTTACGTAAAGGCTCAAACCAGGAAGACATGAGAAACTGTAAGACCACGTCAAGATCCCATGGGTCCACAGGAGGCACAAACGGAGGACTGATATGCAAAACTCCTTTCACAAACGTCTGAACCTCTGGGAGGACAGCTAATTCCTTTTGAAAGAAAATAGACAATGCCGAAATCTGCACTTTGATGGAGCCAAATTTCAGGCCTGCATCTACACCTGCCTGCAAAAAGTGGAGAAAACGCCCCAAATTAAAATCTTCCGCAGGAGCCCTTTTAGTCTCACACCAGGAAACATACTTCTTCCAAATACTGTGATAATGTTTCGCCGTAACCTCCTTCCTAGCCTTAATGAGAGTAGGAATGACCTCCCCGGGAATACCCTTATGAGCTAAGATCTGGCGCTCAACTTCCATGCCGTCAAACGCAGCCGCGGTAAGTCTGGAAACACGCATGGACCCTGCAACAACAGGTCCTCTCTTAGAGGAAGCGGCCAAGGATCTTCCACAAGCAATTCCTGAAGATCCGGATACCAGGCCCTTCTTGGCCAATCTGGAACGATGAGAATCGCCTGAACTCTTGCTCGACGAATGATCCCCAGTACCTTTGGAATGAGAGAAAGTGGAGGGAACACATACACCGACTTGAACACCCACGGAGACACCAGGGCGTCCACCGCACTGGCTTGGGGGTCCCTTGACGTGGAACAATACCTCGGGAGCTTCTTGTTGAGACGAGACGCCATCATGTCGATCAACGGAATTCCCCAACGCTTCGTCACCTCCGCAAAAGCCTCTTGGTGAAGAGCCCACTCTCCCGGATGGAGATCGTGTCTGCTGAGGAAATCCGCTTCCCAGTTGTCCACTCCCAGAAGGAAGACTGCTGCCAGGGCGCTCACGTGTTGTTCCACCCAGCGAAGGATTCTTGTGGCCTCCGCCATTGCCGCTCTGCTCCTTGTTCCGCCTTGACAGTTTATATGTGCCACCGCTGTGATGTTGTCTGACTGTACCAGGACAGATCGACCCTGAAGAAGGCGTCTTGCTTGTAGCAGGTGTCAGGGCGGGTGTTTTTGTGAATCCGTTAACCCTGGACCAACCAAAGGTGTAGGTGCTGGGGTATGATAAAAGCAGGGAGGACGAAGAAAGTTCCGTTTCATATTTCTCTGACGTCCTAGTGGATGCTGGTGTTAGGCGCCGGGGTCCGCTTGTCTGCGCGGCCCGGCGCCTAGCAACTAGAGACGCCGTGCGCGTACAGCCACCGGCTCCCTAGCAACGCTAGACGCCGGGCGCGCTGAGCCGCATGGACCCTAGCAACGGGGACGCCACTGGCGTTTGCTGAGAGTCTGTTTCCAGTCCTGCTGTATCCGGTCATTCCAGTCCTCAGAAGTCCGGTATTCGGGAGTTGTCATCTCATCCCAAGAGGTCGTTTGGTTCCCTGGAGTCCTGACTGATCACCGTTTTATATCCAGTGGTGTTCGTGAGTTGCGGCTCTGCCATGTGTTGCGGCTCAGCCGCTTTACCTTTTATATTTTGTGTTTGGAGCATTTGCGGAGGGTTCCGCTTCCACAAGTCCTCTCTGGTACTCGGCGGTGCCGGGTAGGAGAATTGGACAAGTGGATATTTTGGTTGTCCTTTTCCCTGGCGGTTTCTCCGCACATATTATAGTTTTGAGTTTGCTAAGCCCCTGGCCAGGTTGTTTAGTTAGAAGGCCTCTTGTTATCACCCTGTCTCGGGTTTTCCTTTGTCTCTCATTAAGACCGGGGGGCATCGAAGTTGGGCAGACATAATCCGCCCTTCAAACGCGGCTGCCAAGGGCTCAAGAAACCATAGTCTCGCAGGGGATTTCTGACAACACGGGTGAGACAACAGAGTTAGGGCGCCAGGGGCTATTTTCCTGTCCTGCTCCCTTCCCCAGCATTCCGTTCCAGTGCTCCGGTCCTTGCCATAAGATCTCCTCTGACCAGAGTGCTGGAATCATAACATTATTACCGGCCATACCAAAACTTAAAATTAAACGGGGTTTAATTTTTTCTCATTCAGTTTTGTGAGAGTTTATCGGCCTCATGAATCCAACAGGTTTAGGGCCAAATCCTGGTCAGCTCTTAGTCAGCCAGATTCAAGAACTTACTCAGATGGTTCAGGATCTTTCTCTTCGGGTGAAGTCGCAGGAAGATCTTTTGCGAGCTTCCCCAAGGGTAGTCCCTGAACCAAAGATGCATTTGCCTGACCGTTTTTCTGGTGATAGAAAAGAGTTTTTTAATTTTAAAGAATCCTGTAAGCTTTATTTTCGTTTAAGACCGACTTCCTCGGGTACTGAATCTCAGCGGGTCGGGATTATTATTTCTTTACTCCTGGGGGATCCTCAGACCTGGGCATTTGGTTTAAGAGCAGAGGATCCGGCATTGTTGTCAGTTTTTTGAGTCTTTAGGGCTCTTGTATGATGACCCTGATAGAGAGGCGTCCGCTGAAAGTCAGTTGCGCGCTCTCAGACAGGGTAGAAATCCTGCGGAGGTTTATTGTACGGAGTTTCGCCGTTGGTCGAACGACTGTGGCTGGAATGACCCAGCCCTGCGCAGTCAGTTTCGCCTCGGCTTATCAGAGTCTATAAAAGACAGTCTCCTTCAGTACCCCGCTCCTGAGACTCTCGATAAACTCATGGAGCTTTCTATTAAGATTGATCGTCGTCTCAGAGAGCGGAGGGCTGAAAAAGGAGCACCTGTAAGGTCAAGTCCGTGTGTATATTCCATTCCTGAAGACGTAGAGGAGCCCATGCAGATGGGTCTCTCCCGGCTGTCTCCTGAAGAAAGAGCCAGAAGGCAAAATTCTGGTCTTTGTCTGTACTGTGGGGGTAAGGGACATTTTGCTCGTAATTGTCCGAACAAGTCGGGAAACGCTTTGATCAGGTGAATTGTGAGGGGGCTCACCTAGGTCTGCAGCTTATCTCCTCGAATAACTCCCTTTTAGTCCCAGTTAAAGTTTCCTTTGGCAGCCTCAGTTCTTCGGTGTCGGCTTTTGTTGACAGTGGAGCTGCAGGAAACTTTATGGATTTAACTTGGGCTAAGGCCTTAGGCATTCCTCAGTTACCTTTGGGTAGGTGTGTCACCATACATGGCTTAGATGGAAGTCCGCTGTCTAATGGGATTATTTCTCTCCATACACCCCCTGTACTACTTACAGTAGGAGCTCTACATTCCGAGAAAATCGAGTTCTTTCTTACACATTGCCCAGCAGTTCCAGTTGTTCTGGGTCACCCTTGGCTGGCCTTTCATAATCCCACCATTGATTGGCGGTCGGGGGAGATTTCACAATGGGGTTCTTTTTGTGATAAGGAATGTATCACGTTTCCAGTCAGAGTAGCAGCTATCATTCCAGAACTCATTCCGGTGGAATACCAGGAGTTTGCTGATGTTTTCTCCAAAGGCAATGCGGACATTCTGCCTCCCCATCGGCCTTATGATTGTGCTATTGAGTTAATTCCTGGTGCCGCATTGCCAAAGGGAAGATTATATGCATTATCCGGGCCAGAAACTGCGGCTATGAATGATTATGTAAAGGAGAGCCTTGAGAAAGGATTTATTAGACCATCAAAATCTCCTTTAAGTGCAGGCTTCTTCTTTGTGGAGAAAAAGGATGGCTCGCTTAGACCTTGCATTGATTTTAGAGCCCTGAATAAGATCTCCGTTAAAAACACCTATCCTTTGCCGTTGATTTCTGTACTCTTTGATCAGTTACGTTCTGCTGTGATTTTTTCTAAAATTGACCTTAGAGGAGCGTACAACCTCATCCGAATTAAATCTGGAGATGAGTGGAAAACGGCCTTCAGTACTCAGTCGGGTCACTACGAATACCTGGTGATGCCGTTCGGCCTGTCCAATGCTCCGGCAGTTTTTCAAGACCTCATTAACGATGTGCTCCGTGACTTCCTAGGGAAATTCGTGGTCGTTTACTTAGACGACATCCTGATTTTTTCTGAATCAATGGAACAACATGTTACCCAGGTGCGTCTGGTTCTTCAAAAGTTACGCGAGAATCATTTATATGCCAAGCTGGAGAAGTGTGAGTTTCATGTCACGGAAGTATCTTTTTTAGGGTACATAATTTCCCCTCAGGGATTTTCCATGGAACCAAAGAAACTCCAGGCCATCCTTAGTTGGGCGCAACCCACCAATTTAAAAGCAATTCAGCGCTTTTTAGGGTTTGCGAATTATTATAGGAGGTTCATTCATTCTTTTTCTGACCTGGTTGCTCCCATTGTAGCTCTGACAAAGAAAGGAGCGGATCCTACCAACTGGTCGCGTGAAGCTGAGTTGTCCTTCCGGGCCTTGAAACAAGCCTTTGTCTCGGCTCCAGTCCTCAGACATCCTAATCCGGAATTGCCCTTTGTGGTGGAGGTTGATGCCTCGGAGGTTGGAGTGGGGGCTATCCTTTCTCAAAAGGATCCGGAGTCTCTGGAGTTACATCCTTGTGCCTTTATGTCCAGGAAATTCTCCTCCGCTGAATCCAACTATGACGTTGGTAATCGGGAGTTACTGGCGGTAAAGTGGGCTTTCGAGGAGTGGAGGCATTGACTGGAGGGAGCAAAGCATACTATTTCGGTATTGACTGACCATAAGAACCTGCAATACATTGAATCGGCTAAGCGGCTTAATGCCCGGCAGGCACGTTGGGCATTATTTTTTACGCGTTTCAAATTTATAATCACTTTCAGGCCTGGTTCCAAGAATACTAAGGCTGATGCCCTGTCACGTAGCTTTCTTCCGGTTCACAATAACAATCCTGTTACCCCCATACTTCCATCTTCGGTCATCTGGGCGGGCCTCACACAAGATTTATTTACCCAGTTAAAACAGCTTCAACACCAAGCTCCTAGAATTACTCCTGCTGGTCGTCTTTACGTCCCTGAGTTTTTGAGAGCTACTGTTTTAACGGAATTCCATGATAACAAAGTTTCAGGGCATCCAGGAGTCTCTAAGACATTGGAGTTAGTCTCTCGCTCAGTATGGTGGCCTGGTCTTTCTAAAGACGTCAAGGAATTTGTTTATTCATGTCAGGTTTGTGCACAGCATAAGGTTCCCCGTTCCTTGCCCATCGGGCAACTTATGCCCTTAAATGTTCCTCTCAGGCCGTGGTCTCATATTTCCATGGATTTTGTGGTTGACCTTCCCCTTTCAGCCGGATTCCGAGTCATATGGGTGGTAGTGGACCGTTTTAGTAAAATGGCTCATTTTATTGCTCTTCCCCGATTGCCTTCTGCCCAAAGGTTGGCAGTTTTGTTTCTCCGCCATGTATTCAGGCTTCATGGGTTGCCTACTGATATTGTTTCTGATCGGGGTCCACAATTCATCGCACAATTCTGGAAATGTTTTTGTGCCTCATTGAAGATGAAATTGTCGTTAACATCCGGTTACCACCCACAATCCAACGGGCAAACCGAACGAGTTAACCAATCATTGAAACAATATTTGCGCTTGTATTCAGCCAAACTCCAGAATGATTGGTCCGAGTTTCTTCCGTTGGCTGAATTTGCTTACAATAATTCTTGTCATTCCTCCACTAAAGAGTCTCCATTCTTTTCAGTTTTTGGTTTTCACCCCAGAGCTAATTCTTTTTTTCATCATTCCTCAGTCTCCTCGCTAACCTTAACCTCCCATCTCAGAGCCATTTGGAAAAAGGTGCACCTTGCTCTCAGAAAAGCGGCCTTTCGAGAGAAGAAATTTTCTGACAGGCTCCGACGTCCTTGCACTTTTAAGGTGGGAGATAGGGTGTGGTTGTCGACTCGCAACATCAGGCTTCGACAATCCTCGGCTAGACTGGGACCCAAATTTATTGGGCCATTTCTTATTATTAAAAGAGTCAACCCAGTTGCCTTTCGGTTACGTTTACCAAGATCTCTCAGGATTGGAAATACGTTTCATTGTTCCCTGTTGAAACAATACGTTTCTTCCAGTAGATTTCCTCGGAAGATCTCTCAGGGTAGATCTCCAGTGGATGTACAGGGACAACAGGAGTTCTTGGTAGAGAAGGTTCTCGATTCCAAATTGTCCCGGGGTCGGCTGTATTTTCTAGTTCACTGGAAAGGCTATGGTCCGGAGGAAAGGTCGTGGGTCCTGGATAAGGATCTTCATGCCCCGAGGCTCAAGAGGGCATTTTTTCGGGAATTTCCTCAGAAACCTGGCTTTAGGGGTTCCTTGACCCCTCCTCAAGGGGGGGTACTGTTAGGCGCCGGGGTCCGCTTGTCTGCGCGGCCCGGCGCCTAGCAACTAGAGACGCCGTGCGCGTACAGCCGCCGGCTCCCTAGCAACGCTAGACGCCGGGCGCGCTGAGCCGCACGGACCCTAGCAACGGGGACGCCACTGGCGGACCACGTTCCCCGTTGCTAGGCTTTAAGAAATTAAGATATTCACCTGCTCTCTGGCCGTGCAGCAAGGCAGCTGCACGGCATTTATTCTAATCAGCCTTTAGCAGCTGATTGGAGGACTCCTTGTTAAATACACTCCCGGAGCTTCTCACAGACGCCGGTAATAGCTTCTTGCATGCTGCCTTTGTTTGCTGAGAGTCTGTTTCCAGTCCTGCTGTATCCGGTCATTCCAGTCCTCAGAAGTCCGGTATTCGGGAGTTGTCATCTCATCCCAAGAGGTCATTTGGTTCCCTGGAGTCCTGACTGATCACCGTTTTATATCCAGTGGTGTTCGTGAGTTGCGGCTCTGCCGTGTGTTGCGGCTCAGCCGCTTTACCTTTTATATTTTGTGTTTGGAGCATTTGCGGAGGGTTCCGCTTCCACAAGTCCTCTCTGGTACTCGGCGGTGCCGGGTAGGAGAATTGGACAAGTGGATATTTTGGTTGTCCTTTTCCCTGGCGGTTTCTCCGCACATATTATAGTTTTGAGTTTGCTTAGCCCCTGGCCAGGTTGTTTAGTTAGAGGGCCTCTTGTTATCACCATGTCTCGGGTTTTCCTTTGTCTCTCATTAAGACCGGGGGGCATCGAAGTTGGGCAGACATAATCCGCCCTTCAAACGCGGCTGCCAAGGGCTCAAGAAACCATAGTCTCGCAGGGGATTTCTGACAACACGGGTGAGACAACAGAGTTAGGGCGCCAGGGGCTATTTTCCTGTCCTGCTCCCTTCCCCAGCATTCCGTTCCAGTGCTCCGGTCCTTGCCATAAGATCTCCTCTGACCAGAGTGCTGGAATCATAACAGCTGGGAACTCCGTAAGGACCATAGGGAATAGAAGGGCTCTGCAGGAGACTGGGCACTCTAAAAGAAAGATTAGGTACTATCTTGTGTGCACTGGCTCCTCCCTCCATGCCCCTCCTCCAGACCTCAGTTAGATTTTTGTGCCCGGCCGAGCTGGATGCACACTAGGGGCTCTCCTGAGCTCCTAGAAAGAAAGTATATGTTAGGTTTTTTATTTTACAGTGAGACCTGCTGGCAACAGGCTCACTGCAACGAGGGACTAAGGGGAGAAGAAGCGAACCTACCTGCTTGCAGCTAGCTTGGGCTTCTTAGGCTATTGGACACCATTAGCTCCAGAGGGATCAACCACAGGACCCGTCCTTGGTGTTCGTTCCCGGAGCCGCGCCGCCGTCCCCCTTACAGAGCCAGAAGCATGAAGATGGTCCGGAAAATCGGCGGCAGAAGACTTCAGTCTTCACCAAGGTAGCGCACAGCACTGCAGCTGTGCGCCATTGCTCCTCATACACACTTCACACTCCGGTCACTGAGGGTGCAGGGCGCTGGGGGGGGGGGGTGCCCTGAGCAGCAATAAAAACACCTTGGCTGGCAAAATAATCACAATATATAGCCCCAGAGGCTATATATGTGATAATTACCCCTGCCAGAATCCATAAAAAAGCGGGAGAAAAGTCCGCGGAAAAGGGGCGGAGCTATCTCCCTCGGCACACTGGCGCCATTTTCTCTTCACAGTGTAGCTGGAAGACAGCTCCCCAGGCTCTCCCCTGTAGTTTTCAGGCTCAAAGGGTTAAAAAGAGAGGAGGGGCACTAAATTTAGGCGCAATATTGTTTATACAAGCAGCTATTGGGGAAAATTCACTCAGTGATAGTGTTTATCCCTACATTATATAGCGCTCTGGTGTGTGCTGGCATACTCTCTTTCTGTCTCCCCAAAGGGCTGTGTGGGGTCCTGTCCTCAGTCAGAGCATTCCCTGTGTGTGTGCGGTGTGTCGGTACGGCTGTGTCGACATGTTTGATGAGGAGGCTTGTGTGGAGGCGGAGCAGATGCCGATAAATGGGATGTCGCCCCCTGTGGGCCGACACCAGAGTGGATGGATAGGTGGAAGGTATTAACCGACAGTGTCAACTCCTTACATAAAAGGCTGGATGACGTAACAGCTATGGGACAGCCGGCTTCTCAGCCCGCGCCTGCCCAGGCGTCTCAAAGGCCATCAGGGGCTTAAAAAACGCCCGCTCCCTCAGATGGCAGACACAGATGTCGACACGGAGTCTGACTCCAGTGTCGACGAGGTTGAGACATATACACAATCCACTAGGAACATCCGTTACATGATCCCGGCAATAAAAAATGTGTTACACATTTCTGACATTGACCCAAGTACCACTAAAAAAGGGTTTTATGTTTGGGGAGAAAAAGCAGGCAGTGTTTTGTTCCCCCATCAAATGAGTGAATGAAGTGTGAAAAAGCGTGGGTTCCCCCGATAAGAAACTTGTAATTTCTAAAAAGTTACTGATGGCGTACCTTTTCCCGCCAGAGGATAAGTTACGCTGGGAGATATCACCTAGGGTGGATAAGGCGCTCACACGTTTGTCAAAAAAGGTGGCACTGCCGTCTTAGGATACGGCCACTTTGAAGGTACCTGCTGATAAAAAGCAGGAGGCTATCCTGAAGTCTGTATTTACACACTCAGGTACTAGACTGAGACCTGCAGATAGTGCTGCTGCAGCGTGGTCTGTAACCCTGTCAAACAGGGATACTATTTTGCGAACATAAGACGTCGTCTTATATATGAGGGATGCACAGAGGGATATTTTGCCGGCTGGCATCCAGAATTAATGCAATGTCCATTCTGTCAGGAGGGTATTAGAGACCCGACACTGGACAGGTGATGCTGACTTTAAAAGGCACATAGAGCCTTATAAGGGTGAGGAATTGTTTGGGGATGGTCTCTGGGACCTCGTATCCACAGCAACAGCTGGGAAGAATTTTTTTTACCTCAGGATTCCTCACAGCCTAAGAAAGCACTGTATTATCAGGTACAGTCCTTTCGGCTTCAGAAAAGCAAGCGGGTCAAAGGCGCTTCCTTTCTGCACAGAGACGAGGGAAGAGGGAAAAAGCTGCACCAGTCAGCCAGTTCCCAGAATCAAAATTCTTCCCCCGCTTCCTCTGAGTCCACCGCATGACGCGGGGGCTCCACAGGCGTAGCCAGGTACGGTGGGGGGCCGCCTCAAAAATTTCAGCGATCAGTGGGCTCGCTCACAGGTGGATCCCTGGATCCTTCAAGTAGTATCTCAGGGGTACAGGCTGGAATTCGAGGCGTCTCCCCCCCCCCCGCCGTTTTCCTCAAATCTGCCTTGCCGACAACTCCCTCAGGCAGGAAGGCTGTGCTAGAGGCAATTCACAAGCTGTATTCCCAGCAGGTGATAGTCAAGGTGCCCCTACTTCAACAAGGACGGGGTTACTATTCCACACTGTTTGTGGTACCGAAACCGGACGGTTCTGTGAGACCCATTTTAAATTTGAAGTCCTTGAACACATACATAAAAAAATTCAAGTTCAAGATGGAATCGCTCAGGGCGGTTATTGCAAGCCTGGAGGAGGGGGATTACATGGTATCCCTGGACATCAAGGATGCTTACCTACATGTCCCCATTTACCATCCTCACCAGGAGTACCTCAGATTTGTGGTACAGGATTGCCATTACCAATTCCAAACACTGCCGTTTGGACTGTCCACGGCACCGAGGGTCTTTACCAAGGTAATGGCAGAAATGATGATACTCCTTCGAAAAAAGGGAGTTTTTAATTATCCCGTACTTGGACGATCTCCTTATAAAGGCGAGGTCCATGGAGCAGTTGTTGGTCGGAGTAGCACTATCTCGGGAAGTGCTACAACAGCACGGATGGATTCTATACATTCCAAAGTCACAGCTGGTTCCTACCACACGCCTGCTGTTCCTGGGGATGGTTCTGGACACAGAACAGAAAAAAGTGTTTCTCCCGCAGGAGAAAGCCAAGGAGCTGTCATCTCTAGTCAGAGACCTCCTGAAACCAAAACAGGTATCGGTGCATCACTGCACACGAGTCCTGGGAAAAATGGTAGCTTCTTACGAAGCAAAATTCCATTCGGCAGGTTCCATGCAAGAACCTTTCAGTGGGACCTCTTGGACAAGTGATCGGAATCGCATCTTCAGATGCATCGGCTGATAACCCTGTCTCCAAGGACCAGGGTATCTCTACTGTGGTGGCTGCAGAGTGCTCATCTTCAAGAGGGCCGCAGATTCGGCATACGGGACTGGGTCCTGGTAACCACGGATGCCAGCCTTCGAGGCTGGGGGGCAGTCACACAGGGAAGAAATTTCCAAGGACTTTGGTCAAGTCAGGAGTCGTCCCTACACATAAATATTCTGGAACTGAGGGCCATTTACAATGCCCTAAGTCTGGCAAGGCCTCTGCTTCAAAATCAGCCGGTACTGATCCAATCAGACAACATCACGGCAGTCGCCCATGTAAACCGACAGGGCGGCACAAGAAGCAGGATGGCGATGGCAGAAGCCACAAGGATTCTCCGATGGGCGGAAAATCAGTCTTAGCACTGTCAGCAGTGTTCATTCCGGGAGTGGATAACTGGGAAGCAGACTTCCTCAGCAGACACGACCGACACCCGGGAGAGTGGGGACTTCATCCAGAAGTCTTCCAACTGTTGGTAAACCGTTGGGAAAGGCCACAGGTGGACATGATGGCGTCCCGCCTAAACAAAAAACTAGATATTGCGCCAGGTCAAGGGACCCTCAGGCAATAGCTGTGGACGCTCTAGTGACACCGTGGGTGTACCAGTCGGTTTATGTATTCCCTCCTCTGCCTCTCATACCAAAAGTACTGAGAATAATAAGAAAACGAGGAGTAAGAACGATACTCGTGGTTCCGGATGGGCCAAGAAGAGCTTGGTACCCAGAACTTCAAGAAATAATATCAGAGGACCCATGGCCTCTACCGCTCAGACAGGATCTGCTACAGCAGGGGCCCTGTCTGTTCCAAGACTTACCGCGGCTGCGTTGGACGGCATGGCGGTTGAATTCCGGATCCTAAAGCAAAAGGGCATTCCGGAGGAAGTCATTCCTACGCTGATAAAAGCCAGGAAAGAAGTAACCGCAAACCATTATCACCGTATTTGGTGAAAATATGTTGCGTGGTGTGAGGCCAGGAAGGCCCCAACAGAGGAATTTCAGCTGGGTCGTTTTCTGCACTTCCTACAGTCAGGAGTAACTATGGGCCTAAATTTGGGTTCCATTAAGGTCCAGATTTCGGCTCTGTCGATTTTCTTCCAGAAAGAACTGGCTTCACTGCCTGGAGTTCAGACATTTGTAAAGGGAGTGCTACATATTCAGCCCCTTTTTTGTGCCTCCTGTGGCACCTTGGGATCTCAACGTGGTGTTGAGTTTCTTCAAATCACATTGGTTTGAGCCACTTAAAACTGTGGATTTGAAATATCTCACGTGGAAAGTGGTCATGTTGTTGGCCTTGGCTTCGGCCAGGCGTGTGTCAGAAATGGCGGCTTTGTCATGTAAAAGCCCTTATCTGATTTTCCATATGGATAGGGCAGAATTGAGGACTCGTCCCCAGTTTCTCCCTAAGGTGGTATCAGCTTTTCACTTGAACCAACCTATTGTAGTGCCTGCGGCTACTAGGGACTTGGAAGATTCCAAGTTACTGGACGTAGTCAGGGCCTTAAAAATTTATATTTCCAGGATGGCTGGAGTCAGGAAAACTCACTCGTTTTTTTATCCTGTAGGCACCCAACAAAATAGGTGCTCCTGCTTCTAAGCAGACTATTGCTCACTGAATTTGTAGCACAATTCAGCTGGAGCATTCTGCGGCTGGATTGCCGCATCCTAAATCAGTAACAGCCCATTCCACGAGGAAAGTGGGCTCATCTTGGGCGGCTGCCCGAGGGGTCTCGGCTTTACAACTTTGCCGAGCTGCAACTTGGTCAGGGGCAAACACGTTTGCTAAATTCTACAAATTTGATACCCTGGCTGAGGAGGACCTTGAGTTCTCTCATTCGGTGCTGCAGAGTCATCCGCACTCTCCCGCCCGTTTGGGAGCTTTGGTATAATCCCCATGGTCCTTACGGAGTTCCCAGCAGCCACTAGGACGTCAGAGAAAATAAGATTTTACTCACCGGTAAATCTATTTCTCGTAGTCCGTAGTGGATGCTGGGCGCCCATCCCAAATGCGGATTGTCTGCAATACTTGTATATAGTTATTGCCTAACTAAAGGGTTATTGTTGAGCCATCTGTTGAGAGGCTCAGTTATATTTCATACTGTTAACTGGGTATAGTATCACGAGTTATACGGTGTGATTGGTGTGGCTGGTATGAGTCTTACCCGGGATTCAAAATCCTTCCTTATTGTGTCAGCTCTTCCGGGCACAGTATCCTAACTGAGGTCTGGAGGAGGGGCATGGAGGGAGGAGCCAGTGCACACCAGATAGTACCTAATCTTTCTTTTAGAGTGCCCAGTCTCCTGCGGAGCCCGTCTATTCCCCATGGTCCTTACGGAGTTCCCAGCATCCACTACGGACTACGAGAAATAGATTTACCGGTGAGTAAAATCTTATTATTTATTGTAAGCAACAATTCCAGTAAGGAGTTAAATGACAAATTATAAATCACCATATATAAACTGACGTATTGTATAAAGTGGTAGAAATGATAAGCAGGAACAATCTTATAGATACATTGAGGAAATGTTCATAAAACTGAGTTTAAAGCAGGCTTGTGAATGAATGATGAATTGTCCAAAAGCAACAAGATTTGATGCTGAACTGTAAAGTGTGTTAACTGGATAATGCAGACATAAATAAGTAACTGTAGAGATTTGTAATGAAGTTTAGAGATTTAACTGAAAGGCTGTGAAGAATTGTCCTTGATTGTAGCAACACAGAAAATACAGTACTGAAATGGGTTACTTGCGAGTTCTGAAGATCACTGTGAAACTGCAGCAGACGACAATGGTGATGAATGGGTTAAGTTTAGAGCAGAGCAAACGAACAGCTGATGTTAGTAGAATCCTCCAAAGTCTGTGTGGTTGAAGCAGGCAGACAGGGTAACCTCTTGCAAGACTCTGGGAATCCACTTGTTTGCCACTGGGAGAGAGATTGACTGACAGCACAGCAGGGAGCTGGAGGATCTTTAGCAGTGAAGGCTGCAGATGGACCTCTGGGAGCGGAGGCAATATCTGGACCACGGGAATCACACAGGAATGCACGGAGAGAGCACAGAGCTAGGGCATAGAATAGATACAACAAAGCACTGGCCCAGAGTAGCATAATCCCAGCCTACTTAAAGGCAGCACAAGCACAGGATTGGCTTACACTTACCCACAGGTATTTTCACAAGTGCTCTGTATTGCTTATTTGGTCTCCAACATGGCCGCCTCCTATACTGCAGACACACAGCGGTGCCTTTGGCCAATTGGTCCCCGCACTCCCATCTCCCAGATCCTGCATCACCTGTGCCACCGATCATGCCGCGTCCCCACATGGCCGCACAGCACCGCGAGCAACCGCACCGGCAACGGATGAACCCCAGAACCCACAGAGGTGAGAGATCGGTTCGTGACAGTACCCCCTCCTTTAAAGGTGGTCTCCGGACACCTTTGAGCTTTATCAGGATTCTTGGAATAGAACCTCTGTACCAGTCTTGGAGCATGAACATCTTCGGCAAAAACCCAGGACCTCTCCTCGGGACCATAACCCTTCCAGTCGACCAAAAACTGCAGACGTCCATATCGGCGACGTAAGTCCACAATCTCCTTAACCTCAAATTCCTCATCCTGCAAAGAGTGAACTTTAGGAGGTTTGGACAGGGTAGTATGAAACTTATTTAGAATCAAAGGTTTCAATAAAGATGTATGAAAGGCGTTAGGAATTTTTAAAGACGGTGGCAACTTGACTTTGTATGACACAGGATTGAGTACCTTTACAATGGGAAATGGGCCAATAAACTTGGGAGCAAATTTCTTAGAAGGAACTTTGAACTTAAGATTGCGAGTAGAAATCCAAACTTGGTCTCCTACCTTGTAGTTTGGTACAGCCTTACATTTTCTATCTGCGAAAGATTTATAACGAGCAGAAGATTTGACCAACGACTTGCGCACACAACTCCAGATTCTAGATAAACGTTAAAGCTCTTGATCTGCTGCTGGAACCTCTAGGGCTGGCAACGGATGGAACTCTGGCACACGAGGATGAAAACCAAAGTTAGTATAAAATGGCGTAGAGTCTGAAGACGAATGAAAGAGATTATTATGAGCAAATTCTGCCAATGGAAGGTAGTCAACCCAATCATCCTGTGAGGACGATATGTATAGCCGGAGAAAGGTTTCAAGATCTTGATTTACTCTCTCAGTTTGTCCATCTGTCTGAGGATGATATGCAGAAGAAAAATTCAACTTAATGTTTAAAGATGAACAAAGCGACCTCCAAAACTTGGCTACAAACTGTGTTCCCCGATCAGAGATGATCTCTCGAGGAAGGCCATGCAACTTGAAGATCTCAGAAATGAACAATCTGGCTAGTGAAGGGGCTGATGGTAATCCAGTTAATGGAATGAAATGCGCCATTTTTGAAAATCGATCCACTATCACCCAAATGGTATTCCGCCCTTTTGATGGAGGTAAATCGGTCACGAAATCCATTGAGATATGAGTCCACGGTTGTCTGGGTATAGATAATGGATGTAACAAACCTGGCAGAGAACCCCTTGGACTCTTATGTTGGGCACATTTAGGACATGCTGCTATAAACTCTTGAACATCGGCTTTAAGACGTGGCCACCAGTAAGACTGTTGAATAAATTTGAGAGTCTTTAGAACCCCAGGATGACCCATGAAGGATGAAGAGTGAGCCCAAGTAAGCAGTCGTTTTCGAAGATTTGTGGCGACAAAGGTTTTGCCAGGCGGAGGAACCGGAGAGGTTCGAGTCATTAAAAAGGACGTAGGACTCACAATGGCTTGATTCGTGGTAGCATCATTTAATTTAGAAGAAGTGAAGGACCGAGAAAGGGCATCTGCCTTTTTGTTCTGAGACCCTGGACGATAGGTGAGCTTGAAATTAAATCGTGTGAAGAAAAGCGCCCATCAAGCTTGTCGTGGATTCAAACACTGAGCTGACTGCAGATATAGAAGATTCTTATGATCGGTATATACTGTAATGCGATGTTGTGCTCCCTCTAGAAGGTATCTCCACTCCTCAAATGCCAACTTGATGGCAAGTAATTCCTGCTCCCCAATTGCATAATTACGTTCAGCCGGAAGGAACTTACGGGAGAAATATCCGCAGGGATGGACTTTTTTATCTTCAAAGACTTGTGACAACACAGCTCCTACTGCTTCCGTAGATGCGTCCACCTCCAGTAGAAAGGGACGGTTCAAATCTGGCTGTCGAAGAATGGGGGCTGACACAAAGGCTTGTTTTAAATCAGAAAAGGCTTTGATTGCTTCAGAAGACCAGTTCATAGGATTTGCTCCCTTGCGAGTCAAGGCTGTGATGGGAGCGGCCAACGTAGAGTAATTCTTAATGAATCTCCTATAGAAATTAGCAAAGCCAAGGAATCGCTGAATCCCCTAGAGAGTCGTAGGAGTGGACCAGTCTCGGATAGCTTGTAACTTTACGGGATCCATACATAGCTCTGATCCGGAAATGATGTAACCAAGGAATGGTATGGAGGATACTTCAAAAGTACACTTCTCTAACTTACAATATAGTCGATTTTTCCTCAGACGTGTCAGTACCTCTTTAACTTGGTGATGGTGAGACTTCAGATCCTTGGAGAATATTAAGATATCATCCAAGTACACTACTAGACACTTGTAGAGAAGATCACGAAAAAGTTCATTCACATAGCTTTGGAAAACTGCAGGCGCATTACAAAGACCAAAAGGCATTACAAGGTATTCGTAATGCCCATCCCGGGTATTAAAGGCAGTCTTCCATTCGTCCCCTGCACGGATGCGGATTAAATTGTAGGCCCCTCGAAGATCTAATTTTGTAAACACAGTAGCTCCCTTTACCCGGTCAAATAATTCTGGAATTAATGGTAATGGGTACTTGTTTTTCACAGTGATCTCATTAAGTCCACGGTAATCTATGCATGGTCGTAACCCACCATCTTTCTTCTTAACGAAGAAGAATCTGGCTCCTGCAGGTGAAGAAGATGGTCTGATAAATCCTTTGGTTAAATTCTCTTGTGTTATGAGCCACGGCTGTGGCTCATTCCTGTTTTGCATGTCGGTTAGGTATTTTATGTTATACTTCTGTTTATGTTTCCCGTGGGTGTCATGGGGTGCTTGGAGCTCTCCCTTAAGGAGAGGATACTGTTATGAACCACAGGTAGTGGTTCATTCCTATTTTATGTTTATAGTTCTCTTGCAGGCCAGGTTTTCCCTTTGTTCTGGTTTAGAGGATTATTGTTTGCTGTCAGTGGTCAGTCTGTGTAATTGCAGTCTGTTCCCATGTGTTCAGCCTCACCTGGCTGCTAATTGCATCTTGTCAGTTTGGAGTCATGCAACAGGGCAGCTGCATGACATAATTAATTAGGCCTCTCTGTTATATGCTGGCTGAGTGCAATTCACAGACGCTGGTGATATTTCTAGGTTTCCAGTCTGCTTGAGTTCTGAGCTTGTTCCTGCCAGTTCCTGAGCTCCTGTGTAGCAGTGTCTGTCGAGCTGCTTCCTGTGTCGATTCCTGTGTCAGTCCCTGTGTCGATTCCTGTGTCTGATCCCGTGTCCTGCCGTGAAGCGTTCCTGTCCAGAAGTCCTGTGGCTTTGCCTATGCCTGGTCGAGTTTCTGGCTTCTTGGTGTCCACCGGTCTGTTGTTTGGGATTCTGCCTGTCCTCCAGTTCTGAGAGTCTGTGTCGGCAGCATTGGGGGTTCCTGTCCGTTTGCCAGTATTCGTACCGGTTCCGTGAGTAGCGGCTCTGCCGCGTCCGTCGGCCTAGGCCGCTGTATTCCGTTATTATTTCTGTCACTGGTGTTTTGCCGAGGGTTCTGCTTATGCTGTCACCGCCGGTACACAAAAGTATTGTGTCGGCGTGTGATCAGCATTTCCTTTGTTGTTCTTTTCCTTTGGCGGCAAGCCGCACATACTTTGGTTTTAGGTTTGTTAGTAGCCCCTGGCTTTGTTGTTTAGTTAGAGGGCCCCTTGTTATCACCCTGTCTCGGTTCACTCTTTGTCTCTCATTAAGACCTGAGGAGGCATCGAAGTTGGGCAGACGTAATCCGCCCTTCAAACGCGGCTGCCATGGGCTCAAGCAACCATAGTCTCGCAAGAGTGTACTGACAGCACGGGCGAGACAACAGAGATAGGGCGCCAGGGGCTATTCCCTTTCCCAGCATTACGTCCTGGTGCTCTGGACTCACTTCATAACATCTCCCTTGTTCTGAGCACCAGGAACCTAACATTATCACCAGCCCTACCACAAAAAAGAAATAAAACTTTTTTCTTTTTTGGCCCAGTCCAGTGTCTAGTCTAGAATCCAGTCCTGTCTAGAATTCAGTGTGCAGAATCCAGTCCGGTGTTTAGAGTCCAGTCCGGTGTTTAGAGTCCAGTCCGGTGTTAAGAGTCCAGTCCGGTGTTAAGAGTCCAGTCCGGTGTTTAGAATCCAGTCCAGTGTTTAGAATCCAGTCCGGTGTTTAAAAAAAAATAATCCAGTCTTGTTTTGTCTAGTTTAAAAATTCAGTCTTGCCTTGTCTAGTCTTGCCTTGTCTAGTCTTGCCTTGTCTAGTCTTGCCTTGTCTAGTCTTGTCTAGTTTTAAATCCTCCTATGTCTACTATGCAAGCCCTGGAGGCATCTCTCTCAGCCCTGAACTCTGCTTTCAGAGCTTTGAGACCTGAGCGACTAGAAGTTTTGCAGCAATCCTTAAAGCAACTGCAAAACCTTCTGACAAAAATCTTGCTCATCTTGCCAGAAGTCGTTGAGAGTACATCTATCTCTAAAGAGACTCTTGTTCACAGTATGGTGACAAGAGAATCCTCTGGTTTAATTGAAGAGAAAAGGTTTAAAAGTTTTCTGCGGCCCAGGCTCTCAGAAGAGGAGCGTCTGCGTCGCAGAAACCTAAACTTATGCCTATATTGTGGGGGTTTAGGCCACTATCTGCAGACCTGTGAGTTGTGCAAGCCAAAGTGTGGTGACGAGTCTTGCCCTCTGGCCAAGTTGAGTCAGGATACAAGACCTACTCCTGTCTCTACTGTGGCAGAGGTACTTGTCACACAACCCACACTAAAAAGCTCTCTGTCCTATAATTGGGGTCCTTGGGCAAAGGAGCCCCATTATAGATTCAGGAATCAAAAGAGAATGTTTCTCTCCTCTCTTGAGGTTCCTGTTGAAGCAGAGTTGCAAGCCCCTGGAGTGGTGCCCGATGCCCAGGTTCCTGGAGTGGTGCCCGATGCCCAGGTTCCTGGAGTGGTGCCCGTTGCCCAGGTTCCTGGAGTGGTGCCCGTTGCCTAGGTTCCTGGAGTGGTGCCCGTTACCCAGGGTCCTGGAGTGGTGCCCGTTGCCCAGGGTCCTGGAGTGGTGCCTGTTGCCCAGGGTCCTGGAGAGGTGCCCGATGCTCAGGATCTTGGTGCGGTACCCAATGCCCAGAGTGCTGGAGTGGTGCCCGATGCCCAGAGTGCTGGAGCGGTGCCCGATGCCCAGAGTGCTGGAGCATTGCCCGATGCCCAGAGCGCTGGAGCGGTACCCGATGCTCTAGCTTATAGAGGGACATCAAATATTATAGCTCAGGTTTCCATACCAGAAGGGGTCTCAGAAGCTGTTACCCAAGGTAGGGACTTGAAGAGCGCAACCCCAGAAAGGGTATCTAAAACCATAGTTCTAGAAGGGAACTCGAGAAGCAAAACTCCAGAAGGGATCTTAGAAGTAATATCCCCAAGTGGGGTCTCGAGAGACGCAGCCTCAAAGAAGGGTCTAGAGGTCGCTTCCCCAGGAAAGAACTTAAGAGGCATAGCATTTGTGGAGGTTCTGAAGGTTATAGCTTCAGCAAAAGTCCCGGAAGTCATAGTCCCGGGAGAAGTTTCGATAATTATCGACTCAGAGAGGGAAGCCGATGGCTCGGTCCCAGTGAGGGAGGCCGATGGCTCGGTCCCAGTGGGGGAGGCCGACGGCTCGGTCCCAGTAAAAGAATCCGAGGTGCTGACCCCAGCGGGGTTCCCGGAGGCCACTGCCCCAGCGGGGTTCCCGAAGGCCACTGCCCCGGGTGGGGTTCAGAAAGTCACTGCCCCGGGTGGGGTTCAGAAAGTCACTGCCCCGGGTGGGGTTCAGAGAGTCTCAGCCTCGAGTAAGGTCAATAGTGACCAGGTCCTAGCAAAGCACTCCAGTCAGTCAGATGGGAAGGAAACAGATCCTGACTCTGTTGATATCTCAACATCCATAATCTTTGATGGGGACTTAGCCCAATTTCTGGCGCTTTACAAACACTATTACATTATTATGTTGTCTAGACCATTTCTGGGCATCACTTCAGAGAACCTTGTGCTCTATCTGATTTATTCTTTTAGAGGAGAGCCTTTTGAGTGGGCGACCAGCCTAATGAAAGCTGAAGATCCCATTCTTCAGGATCCCCCAGCATTCAGTGATGCAATTATTAAAAGATATGGTTCCAAAGAAATTGGTTCAGGTTCCTCTAAGTCACCCGTCTTGTCTGCTGAGAGTCCACCAAATACTGTAAACTCGGCACAAGAGTCTCAGCCCGTTGTTTTGACTGCAGGATGTGCTTTTCTGACTTCTTCTAATAGGAGTACTTTGCCTGAAAGTTCAGCTCCCAAGGGTAAGAAACCTATCTCTGATTTGAACGCAGCCTTGCTGGGTGGTACCATCAGTTCAGACAATGTTTGGAGAATTACCTTGGTCAGACCTAAAGAGCTTTGTAAAAAGAAGAAGAAGAAAAAGAAATAATTTTTGACTCTTGCCTTGATAAAAAAAAAAACGATTATTTTTCCTTGTCTTGTGTCCAGTGGCCACCGTCAAGGGGAGGGCACTGTTACAAGCTGTTGTTACAGCTTGTTTCTGTTTTCTTGTCTGTTAGACCAGTGTGTCAGGTTTTTTTTTGTATCCCTTGTTTTGGATAGTCTGTATTTTGGGGTCCTTTGAACCCTCCTCAAGGGGGGGTACTGTTATGAGCCACGGCTGTGGCTCATTCCTGTTTTGCATGTCGGTTAGGTATTTTATGTTATTCTTCTGTTTATGTTCCCCGTGGGTGTCATGGGGTGCTTGGAGCTCTCCCTTAAGGAGAGGATACTGTTATGAACCACAGGTAGTGGTTCATTCCTATTTTATGTTTATAGTTCTCTTGCAGGCCAGGTTTTCCCTTTGTTCTGGTTTAGAGGATTATTGTTTGCTGTCAGTGGTCAGTCTGTGTAATTGCAGTCTGTTCCCATGTGTTCAGCCTCACCTGGCTGCTAATTGCATCTTGTCAGTTTGGAGTCATGCAACAGGGCAGCTGCATGACATAATTAATTAGGCCTCTCTGTTATATGCTGGCTGAGTGCAATTCACAGACGCTGGTGATATTTCTAGGTTTCCAGTCTGCTTGAGTTCTGAGCTTGTTCCTGCCAGTTCCTGAGCTCCTGTGTAGCAGTGTCTGTCGAGCTGCTTCCTGTGTCGATTCCTGTGTCAGTCCCTGTGTCGATTCCTGTGTCTGATCCCGTGTCCTGCCGTGAAGCATTCCTGTCCAGAAGTCCTGTGACTTTGCCTATGCCTGGTCGAGTTTCTGGCTTCTTGGTGTCCACCGGTCTGTCGTTTGGGATTCTGCCTGTCCTCCAGTTCTGAGAGTCTGTGTCGGCAGCATTGGGGGTTCCTGTCCGTTTGCCAGTATTCGTACCGGTTCCGTGAGTAGCGGCTCTGCCGCGTCCGTCGGCCTAGGCCGCTGTATTCCGTTATTATTTCTGTCACTGGTGTTTTGCCAAGGGTTCTGCTTATGCTGTCACCGCCGGTACACAAAAGTATTGTGTCGGCGTGTGGTCAGCATTTCCTTTGTTGTTCTTTTCCTTTGGCGGCAAGCCACACATACTTTGGTTTTAGGTTTGTTAGTAGCCCCTGGCCTCGTTGTTTAGTTAGAGGGCCCCTTGTTATCACCCTGTCTCGGTTCACTCTTTGTCTCTCATTAAGACCTGAGGAGGCATCGAAGTTGGGCAGACGTAATCCGCCCTTCAAACGCTGCTGCCATGGGCTCAAGCAACCATAGTCTCGCAAGAGTGTACTGACAGCACGGGCGATACAACGGAGATAGGGCGCCAGGGGCTATTCCCTTTCCATTCCCCTTTCCCAGCATTACGTCCTGGTGCTCTGGACTCACTTCATAACATCTCCCTTGTTCTGAGCACCAGGAACCTAACACTTGTATATAATCAGACATAGCTTGAGTCTCTGGGATAGATAGCGGATAAATTCGCCCCCTAGGAGGAGTTTTGCAGGGTACCAAAATGATTGGGCAGTCCCATTCGCGATGAGGGGGTAAGGAGTCTGCCGCTTGTTTACTGAAAACATCCACAAAGGATTGATAGACTGAGGGTAAGTCGGGAAGACTAACTGACCGGAGAGGTATAATTGAAGCTAAACAGTCCTTGGTACAGGATTTACCCCACGAAAGAACTTCCATGGTTCGCCAATTAAATTGTGGATTATGTTTCTGTAGCCAAGGTAATCCAAGTATCACATCATGAGAGGCTTTGGGAATCACGAAGAAGGAAATATATTCGGAATGGAGCACACCTACTTTCATCTTGAGACATACGGTTCGATGAGTAATTATACCATCTGGAATTCGACTTCCATCCACTGCTGTAACAGCAACTGCCGCTCCCAGAGGCATAGTTTGAACTTAAGATCGTATGACAAAGGCTGAGGTGATGAAGTTCTCGGCTGCACCGGAATCTAGAAGAGCTGAAATTTTAACTGTAGAACTTGGAACTTCTAAATGAATAGGCAAAGTCGGTTCTTTCCCAGAACGTGATTCCAAAGTAACTCCTAGCTTAACCTCTCTTGAATAAGCTAGGAGCGAGAGTTTCCCGGCCGGAGTTTGCAAGACTTAACAAAATGTTCGGAGGACCCGCAGTACATGCAGAGGTTACCCTGTCGACGACTAATTCGTTCCTCCTCTGTGAGGCGAGAGCGCCCGATCTGCATAGGTTCTTCTGTCGTTACAGGAGACTGAGATGAAGAATCTTGTCGAGGTCTATGATGATGGTGCGGACTAGATCGCTCTGCCTTGGATTTCTCTAAACATCGCTCTCTGTAGCGTAGGTTAAGTTTATTACAGAAATAAATCAATTCATCCAGCCTAGTTGGCACATCCCGAATGGTTAAATCATCCTTGATTCTCTCTGAAAGTCCATTCCAAAATGCCGCGATCAGGGCCTCCTCATTCCAGTTTAACTCTGAAGACAACGTGCGAAACTGAATAATATATAGACTGACAGGATGTAAACCTTGACGTAGACGGAGAATCTCCAAAGATGCTGAGGTGGTTCTGCCTGGTTCATCAAAGATTTTCCGGAAGGATTATACGAACTCTTTGTAATTAGAGAGAATAGGATCTCCCCTCTCCCATAGTGGCGACGCCCACTCCAAAGCCTGACCGGACAGGAGGGCAATAATATATGCGACCTTAGAACGGGCTGATGGGAAACTAGCGGACAACAGTTCGAACTGGATCTCGCATTGGTTCAGAAATCCTCTGCAAAGCTTTGGAGTCCCGTCAAACTTACTCGGAGAGGGTAACTGCAAACGGGACATAGGCAGCGTCACAGGAGAAACCGTTGTGGTAGCTGAAACAACCGGAGTTGGGACTTGGACTTGAGACGTCTTAATAGCCGTATGAAGAACCTCCAAACGATCTGCCATAATTTGCATAAACTGAACTATTTGTGTCTCTATAGACTCCTGATTTTCCAGACGGGAAAGGATGTCTGTCGTAGCACCGCCTCCTGCGAATTGGTCACCTGACGGATCCATGTGGCCAGTGCTTACTGTCAGGGCCGGGTGTTTTTGTGAATCCGTTAACCCTGGACCAACCAAAGGTGTAGGTGCTGGGGTATGATAAAAGCAGGGAGGACGAAGAAAGTTCCGTTTAATATATTTATTGTAAGCAACAATTCCAGTAAGGAGTTAAATGACAAATTATAAATCACCATATATAAACTGACGTATTGCATAAAGTGGTAGAAATGATAAGCAGGAACAATCTTAAAGATTAGATTGTAAGCTCTCACGAGTAGGGCCCTCTTCCCTCATGTGCTTATCCTTTTCTTACTTTAATAATCCTCAACTGCCCAAATAAAGCAGTTTTTTGGCCACCTGGAACTTCTCTGTCATTTATTGGTGTAGTTATGCTTAGTTACCCTGTACTTGTCCTAAATTGTCATCAACTGTAAGTCACTGTTTTGATTATGTGCATATGTACTTTGTAATTGGACGCTGCGGAACCCTTGTGGCGCCATATAAATAAAGGATAATAATAATAAAAAGATACATTGAGGAAATGTTCATAAAACTGAGTTTAAAGCAGGCTTGTGAATGAATGATGAATTGTCCAAAAGCAACAAGATTTGATGCTGAACTGTAAAGTGTGTTAACTGGATAATGCAGACATAAATAAGTAACTGTAGAGATTTGTAATGAAGTTTAGAGATTTAACTGAAAGGCTGTGAAGAATTGTCCTTGATTGTAGCAACACAGAAAATACAGTACTGAAATGGGTTACCTGCGAGTTCTGAAGATCACTGTGAAACTGCAGCAGACGACAATGGTGATGAATGGGTTAAGTTTAGAGCAGCGCAAACGAACAGCTGATGTTAGTAGAATCCTCCAAAGTCTGTGTGGTTGAAGCAGGCAGACAGGGTAACCTCTTGCAAGACTCTGGGAATCCACTTGTTTGCCACTGGGAGAGAGATTGACTGACAGCACAGCAGGGAGCTGGAGGATATTTAGCAGTGAAGGCTGCAGACGGACATCTGGGAGCAGAGGCGATATCTGGACCATGGGAATCACACAGGAATGCACGGAGAGAGCACAGAGCTAGGGCATAGAATAGATACAACAAAGCACTGGCCCAGAGTAGCATAATCCCAGCCTACTTAAAGGCAGCACAAGCACGGGATTGGCTTACACTTACCCACAGGTGTTTTCACAAGTGCTCTGTATTGCTTATTTGGTCTCCAACATGGCCGCCTCCTATACTGCAGACACACAGCGGTGCCTTTGGCCATTTGGTCCCCGCACTCCCAGCTCCCAGATCCTGCATCACGTGTGCCACCGATCACGCCGCGTCCCCACATGGCCGCACAGCACCGAGAGCAACCGCACCGGCAACGGATGAACCCCAGAACCCGCAGAGGTGAGAGATCGGTTCGTGACAGCAGGCCATTGTAAATGGCTTTTGACTCAAGAACATTTATGTGGAGACCCGCTTCCTGGAGCGACCATCTCCCCTGGAAGTTTCTGCCTTGGGTGACTGCACCCCAGCCCCGGAGACTTGCATCTGTTGTCAGAAGTACCCAGACAAGGATACCGAACCGGTGTCCCTCTAGGAGGTGAGAACTTTGTAGCCACCACAGGAGAGAAATTCTGGCTCTGGGAGATAGACTTTCTTCCGGTGCATGTGCAGGTGAGACCCGGACCATTTGCTCAGCAAGTCCCACTGAAACACCCGGGCATGAAACCTGCCAAACATAATGGCTTCGTACGCCGCAACCATCTTCCACAGAACCCGAGTACAGTCATGGATGGACACAGTCTTCGGCCTCAGAAGTTCCCTGACCATCGACTGCAGTTCTAGAGCTTTTTCTTCTGGAAGAAATACTCTCTGTAACGCAGTGTCCAGAATCATGTCCAGAAAAGACAGCCGAGTGATTGGAATCAACTGAGATCTCGGCAAATTTACCACCCAACCGTGCTGTCGCAGCACCGACAGCACCAAATCTACACTCCTTAGCAACCTTTCCTTGGACCTTGCCTTTATCAGGAGATCGTCCAAGTATGGGATAATTGTATCCCCTTGCTTGCGAAGGAGAACCATCATTTCTGCCATGACCTTGGTGAAAATCCTCGGGGCCGTGGAAAGCCCAAACGGCAACGTCTGAAACTGGTAATGAGAATCCTGTATCGCAAACCTGAGGATGGCCTGATGCGAAGGAAATATCGGGACATGTAAGTAGGCATCCTTTATGTCGACTGACGCCATACAATCCCCCCCTTCTAGGCTGGAAATTACCGCTCAAAGAGATTCCATCTTGAACTTGAAAACTTTCAAGTATGGATTGAGGGATTTTAGATTCAGAATTGGTCTGACCAAACCGTCCGGTTTCGGCACAACAAATAGGCTCGAGTAGAACCCCTCCCCCTGTTGTGATGGGGGAACGGGAACAATGACCCTCTGTTTACACAATTTTTGTATCGCTGCCAGCACCAGCTCCCTGTCCGGAAGAGACACTGGTAAGGGCGAAATGAAAAACCGGTGAGGGGGCACCTCCCGAAACTCCAGTTTGTATCCCTGAGACACAATCTCTAGGACCCAAGGATCCAGGTCTGATTGAATCCAGACCTGACTGAAGACTCGCAGACGGCCCCCCACCGGTCCGGACTCCCCCAGGGAAGCCCCAGCGTCATGCGGTGGACTTGGTAGAGGCAGGGGAGGACTTTTGGTCCTGGGCGCCCGACACGGCAGGCGACTTCCTACCCCTTCCTTTACCTTTAGAAGTGAGGAAGGACGAACCTTTTTTACGCCTGTACTTATTGGGACGAAAGGACTGCATCTGCTGATGTGGTGCCTTTTTGTGTTGTGTGGGAACATAGGGAAGAAAAGAGGACTTCCCGCCGTCGCGGTAGAGACCAGGTCCGCCAAGCCGTCCCCAAACAAGACATTACCTTTAAAGGGTAAAGCTTCCATAGCTCTCTTGGAGTCGGCATCCGCATTCCATTGATGGATCCACAACGCCCTCCTTGCCGATATTGACATGGCATTGGCTCTTGATCCCAAAAGACAAACATCCCTCGCCGCATCCTTCAGGTAATCCGCAGCGTCCTTGATATAACCAAGAGTCAAAAGAACATTATCTTTATCAAGGGTATCCATATCATTAGCTAAATTCTCAGCCCATTTAGCAATAGCACTACTCACCCACACCGACGCCATAGCAGGTCTGAGCAATGCACCCGTATTAGCGAAAATGGACTTCAGAGACGTCTCCAGCTTGCGATCTGCCGAATCCTTGACAGCTGCCGTGTCAGGAGACGGAAGCGCCACTTTCTTAGACAAACGAGATTGAGCTTTGTCAACATTTGGAGACGACTCCCATTTTTCCCTGTCATCAGAGGGGAAAGAATACGCCATGTAAATCCTCTTGGGAATCTGCCACCTCTTATCCGGTAACTCCCAAGCCTTTTCACAAAGAGTATTCATTTCATGAGAGGGGGGAAACTTCACCTCAGGTTTTTTCCCTTTGAACCATCAAATCCTTGTTTCCTGCACCGCCAGCTCATCAGAAATGTGTAAAACATCTTTTATAGCCACAATCATGTACTGAATACTCTTCACTAAACGTGGATGCAAAGCAGCCTAAGGAAAAATCGACCTCAGAATCAGAGTCCGTGTCGGTATCAGTATCTACCACTTGAGTAAATGGCCACTTTTGCAAACCCGATGGGGTCTGTAGACTCTGTACCTGAGACAAAGCCTCCTCTTTGGACTTTTTCCACACCTGCGTCTGTGACTCAGACTTATCCAACCTCTTTGATAAAGAAGCTACATTCGTATTGATTGTACTTAGCAATGTGAGTAAATCAGGTGTCGGCTGCGCCGACAGGCCCAAATCCAGACCCGCATCCGCTCCCCCAACAACCTCCTCCGGTGAATAACATTCAGCCTCAGACATGCCGACACGTTTAATCGACACACCGACACACACACAGAATGTCTCAGCTAGGGGACAGGCCCACAATGAAGCCCAGACAGAGGACACAGAGGGAGTATGCCAGCTCACACCCCAGCGCCCCAATATCCGTATAAGGGATATATATGACCAGCGCTGCTTTAAACAATAATAACAAATGCACCACAACTGCGCCCGCCCCCCCTTTGGATAGCTCCCCGTTACTTGCGAGGAGTCGTGGAGGTCCCGGGCCAGCGTCTCCTTCAGCCGCGTGGAGGAGAAAAATGGCGCAGTGAGCTGCGCGACTAAGCTCCGCCCCTTCCCGGCGCGCTTCAGCCCGCCAGATTTGAAAAGTTGAAAATGCCGGCGGGGGTTTGAGAAACGGTGTCGAGGCACCGAAAAGGCTTCTGCTGGCTCCCGGACCCCAGTAACCTGCTGCCTGCTGCCCAGGGTGCCCCCCCCCCCCTCCCCAGCGCCCTGCACCCTGTGAGTGCCGTCAGTGATAGTGTGTGGGAGCATGGAGTGCAGCGTTACCACTGCGCTGTACCTGGTTATCGAAGTCTTCTGCCGTCCTGAAGTCTTCTGATCTTCTCATACTCACCCGACTTCTTTCTTCTGGCTTCAGTGAGGGGGGTTACGGCGTGGCTCCAGGAACAAGCAGCTAGGCGCACCAAGTGATCGAACCCTCTGGAGCTAATGGTGTCCAGTAGCCGAGAAGCAGAGCCCTTAAACTAAGAAGAAGTAGGTCTGCTTCTCTCCCCTCACTCCCACGCTGCAGGGAGCCTGTAGCCAGCAGGTCTCCCTGAAAATAAAAAACCTAACAAAAGTCTTTTCCAGAGAAACTCAGGAGAGCTCCCCTAGTGAGTGTCCAGTCAGTCCTGGGCACAAAGTCTAACTGAGGTCTGGAGGAGGGGCATAGAGGGAGGAGCCAGTTCACACCCAGTTTTAAGTCTTTTCAGTGTGCCCAAGCTGCTGCGGATCCCGCCTATACCCCATGGTCCTTTTGGAGTCTCCAGCATCCTCTAGGACGTAAGAGAAAATAGGCCCCAAACAGCACATGATGCAAAGAAGAAAAAGAGGTGAAAATAAGTAGCTGGATGGCTAAGCTAAGCGACACAAGTGTGTGGCACAAACACCTGGCCCATCTAGGAGTGGCACTACAATGGCAGACGGGATGGCACTTAAAAAAACTAGGCAACAAATGGCACATGATGCAAAGAAGAAAAAGAGGTGCAATGAGGTAGCTGTATGACTAAGCTAAGCGACACAAGTGTGCAGCACAAACACCTGGCCTATCTAGGAGTGGCACTGCAGTTGCAGACAGGATGGCACTTAATAAAAACTAGACCCCAAACAGCACATCATGCAAAGAAGAAAAATAGGTGCAATGAGGTAGCTGTATGACTAAGCTAAGCGACACAAGTGTGCGGCACAAACAACATGGGACGTGCTGGAATTTGCCCAGATGTAATACACACACAAAATTGGTGGCACAGGAGAGCGTACCCCTAAACCACACACACACACACACACACACACACACGGTAAAACCTGTAAAATTAATTTGGATAAGAACAACCCTTTTATTTGGAGCTATTATAATAACATGCAGCACAGGCGAGCGTAACCCTACACCACACAGGGCAAACCCTGTAAAAATTATTTGGATAATAATATAAATAATGTATATAACCCTTTTATTTGGAGTAAATAATATACAACTGTACTGATGCAGCACAAGACAGCACCACTGGACTGGACTTATATGGCAGTACCCTGGACTTGTATGGCAGTATCAGACAGGATGGCACTTTAAAAAACTAGTCCCCAAACAGCACATGATGCAAAGAAGAAAAAAAGGTGCATGATGGAATTGTCCTTGGGCCCTCCCACCCACCCTTATGTTGTATAAACAGGACATGCACACTTTAACAAACAGGGTCAGCCACATGACTGTGGCTGAAATTACTGGTTTGTTTGGGCCCCGACCAAAAAAGAAGCAATCAATCTCTCCTTGCACAAACTGGCTCTACAGAGGCAAGATGTAGACCTCATCCTCATCCTTTAATTCCTCACCCCTTTCAGTGTGTACATCCTCCTCCTCACAGAGTATTAATTTGTCCCCACTGGAATCCACCATCACATTTCCCTGTGTACTTTCTGGAGGCAATTGCTAGTAAGGGACTTCCTGGAAGAATTTATAATTCATTTTGATGAACATCATCTTCTCCACATTTTGTGGAAGTAACCTCCTACGCTGATCGCTGACAAGGTTACCAACTGCACTAAACATTCTTTCGGAGTACACACTGGAGGGGAGGGGCAACTTCGGTAAAATAAAGCCAGTTTGTGCAAGGGCATCCAAATTGCCTCTTTTTACTGCCAGTATACATACGGACTGTCTGACATGCCTACTTGGATGCTGTCACTCATACAATCCTCCACCATTCATTCAATGGTGACAGAATCATATGCAGTGACAGTAGACATGTCAATAATCGTTGGCAGGTCCTTCAGTCCAGACCAGATGTCAGCACTCGCTCCTGACTGCCCTGCATCACCGCCAGCAGGTGGGCTAGGAAATCTTATCCTTTTCCTTGCAGCCCCAGTTGCGGGAGAAAATGAAGTAGGAGCTGTTGACGGGTAACGTTCCGCTTAAGTTGACAATATTCACACCAGCAGGTCTTTGAACCTCTGCAGACTTGTGTCTGCCAGAAAGAGAGATACAACGTAGGCTTTAAACCTAGGATCGAGCACGGTGGCCAATATGTAGTGCTCTGATTTCAACAGATTGACTACCCTTGAATCCTGGCAAAGCGAATGAAGGGCTCCATCCACAAGTCCCACATACTTAGCAAAATCGCTGCATCTTAGCTCCTCCTTCAATTTCTCCAGCTGCTTCTGCAAAAGCCTGATGAGGGGAATGACCTGACTCAAGCTGGTGTCTGAACTGACTTCACGTGTGGCAAGTTCGAAGGGTTGGAGAACCTTGCACAAGACGGAAATCATTCTCCACTGCGCTTGAGTCAGGTGCATTCCCCCTCCTTTGCCTATATCGTAGGTGGGTGTATAGGCTTGAATGGCCTTTTGCTGCTCCTCCATCCTCTGAAGCATATAGAGTGTTGAATTCCACCTCGTTACCACCTCTTGCTTCAGGTGATGGCACGGCAGGTTCAGGAGTGTTTGCAGGCCCTCCAGTCTTCGGTACGCAGTGGCTGAATGTCGAAAGTGGCCCGCAATTTTTCGGTCCACCGACAGCATCTCCTGCATGCCCATGTCATTTTTAAAAAAAATTCTGCACCACCAAATTAATTGTATGTGCAAAACATGGGAAGTGCTGGAATTTGCCCAGATGTAATGCACGCACAATATTGGTGGCATTGTCCGATATCACAAATCCCCAGGAGAGTCCAATTGGGGTAAACCATTGTGCGATGATGTCCCTCAGTCTCCATAAGAGGTTGTCAGCGGTGTGCCTCTTACGGAAAGCGGTGATACATAGCGTAGTCTGCCTAGGAATGAGTTGGCATTTGCGAGATGCTGCTACTGGTGCCGCTGCTGTTGTTGCTGCGGGAGGCAATATATCTAACCAGTGGGCTGTCACAGTCATATAGTCCTTAGTCTGCCCTGTTCCACTTGTCCACATGTCCGTGGTTAAGTGGACAGTGGGTACAACTGCATTTTTTATGACACTGAGGACGCTTTTTCTGACGTCTCTGTACATTCTTGGTATCGCCTGCCTAGTGAAGTGGAACCTAGATGGTATTTGGTACCGGGGACACAATACCTCCATCAATTCTCTAAGTCCCACTGAACTAATGGCGGATACCGACTGCACGTCTAACACCAACGTAGCTGTCAAGGCCTCAGTTATCCTCTTTGCAACAGGATGACTGCTGTCATATTTCATCTTCCTCACAAAGGACTGTTGGACAGTCAATTGCTTACTGGAAGTAGTACAAGTGGTCTTCCTACTTCCCCTCTGGGATGACGATCGACTCCCAGCAGCAACAACAGCAGCGGCAGCAACAGCAGCAGTAGGCGTACAACTCAAGGATCCTCCGGAGGAATCCCGGTTAGGAGAGGACTCCTCAGTCTTGCCAGTGACATGGCCTGCAGGACTACTGACGTTCCTGACTGAGGAGGAAGTTGACGTTGAGGGAATTGATGGTGTGGCTTGCAGGAGCTTGGGTACAAGAGGAAGAGGGGATTTAGGTGTCAGTGGACTGCTTACGCTCTTACCCAAAGTTTCACAACTTGACACTGACTTCTGATGAATACGCAGCAGGTGACGTATACGGGAGGATGTTCCTAGGTTATTAACGTCCTTACGCCTACTTATTACAGATAGACAGAGGCAAAACACGGCTTGACACCTGTTGTCCGGATTTGTGGAGAAATAGTTCCACATCACCGAAGAGGTGGCTTTTTTGGTATTTTGCCCAGGCATCACAATGGGCTTATTCTTCCCACGGATAACAGGTGTCTCCCCCGGTGCCTGATTTAAACAAACCACATCACCATCAGAATCCTCATCGTCAACTTCCTCCTCAGCACCAGCAACACCCATATCCTCATCCTGGTGTACTTCAACAGTGACATCTTCAATTTGAATACCAGAAACTGTACTGTGGGTGCTACTTCCAGCACTTGCAGAGGGTGTGCAAATGGTGGAAGGATCCACCTCGTCCCGTCCAGTGTTGGGAAGGTCAGGCATCACAACCGCCGACACACTTGGACTCTCCTTGGGGATTTGTGATACCAACTTAGAACGCACAGTTCTTTGCTGTGCTTTTGCCAGCGTAACTTTTATCATTTTTCTAGCGTGAGTATGAGGGCTTCCATTGTCATGTGAAGCTGAACCACTAGTCATGAGCAAAGGCCAGGGCCTTAGCCGTTCCTTACCACTCCGCATCGTAAATGGCATATTGGCAAGTTTACATTTCTCCTTAGACCATTTAAATTTATTTTTTGGGGTCTTTTTACTGAACTTTGGCTTTTTGGATTTTACATGCCCTCTACTATCACCTTGGCAAACGACGTTGATGGCATTTCATCATCTATGTCATGACTAGTGGCAGCAGTTTCAGCACTAGGAGGAAGTGGTTCTTGATCTCTCCCTATTTTATCCTCCAAATTTTTGTGGAGTTACATTCCGAGTGGATCGCTCGCTGCCGATTTTCGCAGCGCAGCGATCAGTTAAAAAACGGCAAAACTGAGCATGCGTATGCACCACAATGTGCATGCACATCGTACGGATACAAACAGCATTGTTGCTGTGCAATGCTTCTAGCGAAGAATCCATTCGCACAACCGATTGCAAGGTGATTGACAGGAAGAGGGCGTTTATGGGTCTCAACTGACCGTTTTCTGGGAGTGGTAGTGAAAACATAGGCGTGTCCAGGCGTTTGCAGGGCTGGTGTCTGACGTCAATTTTGGGACCGGACAGGCTGAAGTGATCGCAAGGGCTGAGCAAGTAAAGACCTAATCAGAAACTGCAAAAAACTTTTTCGTACCAGTCGGCTGCACATGCGATCGCACACTTGCAAAGCGAAAAATACACTCCCCAGTGGGCGGTGACTATGCATTTGCACGGCTGCAAAATGTAGCTAGCGAGCGATTGACTCGGAATGAGGGCCAATATGCGGTACAGGAGAGCGTACCTCTACACCACTCAGGGCAAACCCTGTGAAAATTATTTGGATTAAATATTAACAACCCCTTTATTTGGAGTAAATAATATACAGCACAGGACAGCACCACTGAACTTCTATGGCAGCACCACTGGACTGGAATTATACGGCAGTACCACTGGAATTAACGGGAGTATCACTGGATTTATACGGCAGTACCACTGACCTGGATTTATACACCAGTACCACTGGAATTATACGGCAGTGTCACTGGAATTATATGGCAGTACCACTGGACTTATACGGCAGTACCACTGGACTGGATTCATTTGGCAGTATCACTGGAGTTATACGCCAGTACCACTGGAATTATACGGCAGTATCACTGGACTTATACGGCAGTACCACTGGACTGGATTTATATAGCAGTATCACTGGAGTTATACGCCAGTACCAGTGGAATTATACGGCATTATTACTGGAATTATACGGCAGTACCACTGGATTTATACGGCAGTACCACTGGACTGGATTTATGTAGCAGTATCACTGGACTCATACGGCAGTATCACTGAAATTATACGCCAGTACCACTGAAATTATACAACAGTATCACTAGAATTATATGGCAGTATCACTGGATTTATACGGAAGTACCACTGGATTGAATTTATACGCCAGTACCACTGGAATTATACGCCAGTACCACTGGAATTATACGCCAGTACCACTGGAATTATATGGCAATATCACTGGAATTATACAGCAGTATCACTGGAATTATACGGCAGTACCACTGGACATATATGGCAGTATCACTGGATTTATACGGCAGTACCACGGGACATATACGGCAGTATCACTGGACATATACGGCAGTACCACTGGACATATGCGGCAGTACAGGGTCACCACCACTGGACTGATGCAAGACAACACTGCACCACCGCAATGGACTGGACTTATACAGCAGCACTGGACATATGGCAACAGAGGACATCACCACTGTGACTAGACTGATGCAGCACAAGACACTACCACAGTACTGATGCAGGGCAATACAGCACCACTGCAATGGACTGGACTTATACAGCAGCAGTGGATATATGGCAGCAGAGGACACCACCACTGTGACTGGACTGATGCAGCACAATACACCACCACTGAACTGATGCAGCACAACACAGCACCACTGGACTGGGTTTATACAGCAGCACTGGACATATAGCAGCAGAGGACACCACGACTGTGACTGGACTGATGCAGCACAAGACACTACCACTGTACTGATGCAGCACACTGAGGACGGAGACACGTCCTCTCGCTACACTCTCCAATGCCGGAGTGAAAATGCCGGCGACGCGTGGCTCCTTATATGGAATCCAAACCCAGCGACAATTTGACAGAGGGATGATGGCGTTTTTCCTCGTTCTGGTCTCTGAGTCAGGCGAGAAAACCCGAGCCTGACTCTGATCCGGGCTCGGTTAGTGAAGTTCAGGGGGGTTCGGTTCTCAGAGAACTGAACCGGCTCATCTCTAATAAATATATATATATATATAAAATATGGGGGGAGAGAGACAGCGACTATTGTATCAAAATAAAATATTATCAGGCGCCTATAGTAAAAGAATTGTATTTAATATAAAGAATCATAAAAACATACATAAAAAATGGGACAACAATAAAAGCACACAACTGGACTATAAAATACAAATGAATTAAAAACTACAATAAAATATTCTAAAATAAAATATTTCTTATCTTTGGAGTGAGGTAGGTACAGGTAGCCCAACGCGTTTCGTCTTGATAAGACTTCTTCAAGGGGTAGGGACAGAATGAGACTAGTACAGCTATTTATAGCCATATTGTCAGGTGGGAGGGGTGTGACATCATAGAGGGTCATGTGACCTGATTAAATGTAAAGTCCTCAAACAAAAGTATCAGCAGGATCAAAACAGCCAGGTTAACAGTGGTTGCAAGCATATATTATCATTAGAGTAGTGTCAAATAGGTTTCAAGGCTTACAATTGAAAATATACAGTGTAAAAGGCGATTTGCGGTAACTTCCGCCACACTTCCGGGTGCGGCGGACGCGATACGTCACTTCCGCCCCACTTCCGGGGCCCATTGCGCATGCGCCCGCGGCGTTTTTTCTCCACTTTAGACGGCAGTATATCCTTGTGCAGGAGATGTAGGATATGTTCATTAGGCGGTGGCCATGTTTGAGGGGATTAGTCCAATGCCTTCTATATAGCAGCGGCCATATTTGCGGAGTCTTTGTTAATCCATTAATGAGTACTCCATGCATATAAATAGAGAGAGACAGATAAATGTATCAGCAATATGTCATTAAAACATACACTCCACCAAAACTTATTAAAAATATATAAACCCTCAGGGATATCTGATCATAGATAATGCAAATAATAAACAGCAACAAAATATATGGTGCATATGCAAATGATGAACAGCAGCATGATGCAGATAATAAACAGCAGCATAATGTATAGTGCATCATATTTAGTATATTATAGAGTGCAATAACGGGCCTTTTAATTAAAAGGGGTTATATTTGAGTAATCAGATTCTAAAAATCATTATAAGAGGATTATAAAGTGCGCGAATGTGAGACAGTACGTGCATATTAATTACTAATTAATATTTATTTAATTATAACTACATGTGAGTAATTGAGTATAGAATAATTATTAATACTAGCTGGATAACGGTTCAAAGTACATTACCTTCCATAGGCCTCTATGAGTATTCGTTCCATACAGTACCTGATATTCCCAGGTGGTCCCCCTCACTGGTACTGATCAGGCCCACGCTGCTTGGCTTCCAAGATCGGAAGTATTTGGGCATTTCCAGCGAGGTATGACTGTACCGACGTTGTGCCTTGATATGTACTTGCTCCGCACCGTATTAGTATATACTACTCATTATATTCATTTAAGTGAATGTGTATAACTACATTATCCTATTATGTGGTGAGTGGAGTTAACAGGGTGGGGGGGATCGGGGGAGGTGTGGGGAAGTGCGGTGGGGGGAATGGGGAGGGGGGGGGGGAGGAGGGGGGTTGGTGGAGGGGTGTGTTATGGGTTGATGGGAGGGGAGGGAATCGGGGGGGGGGGTGTGTATATTGGTGAAGATTATAGGATGAACTTAACATGAAGAGGAGAAAGACGGATAAGAGATCAATTACCGTTTACTATAAAAAGGGTGCGATCTCGTAATTATCGTTGAATCCCTTGGGTTGCATCGTCTGAAGTTCGAATATCCAGAACATCTCTCGACGTGAGAGTTTGTTGGCAAGATCTCCTCCTCTGTCTCCTAACTTTACCAGTTCAATTGATTTAAAAGTCAAGGCTTCTGGGTTAGAATTATGTGCAGAAATGAAGTGTTTAGAGACCGCATGACTCTCCACCTTGTTCTTAATATTTCTTACATGCTCCTGTATTCTTATCTTCAGCGGTCTTTTCGTCTTTCCTATGTACTGTTTTCCACATTCGCATTCCAGGAGGTATATTACCGATTGAGTGTTACAATTCATGTAATCTTTAATTTTGTGGTCCTTTTTCTTTTCACTGTCTGTAAATGATTTCCTGTTCGGGTGTACATATCTGCACACGTTGCATCGTCCACATTTATATGAACCCACACACTTAGGCCATGTGTGGTCATTTTTTGTCATCTTCAGCATGCTGGGGGCTAGGAGATCCTTCAAGTTGCGTGATTTTTTAAAAACAATTTCGGGATGGGGAGGGAGGATTTCTTTGAGAATGGGATCCATCAGCAATATTCTCCAGTGGTTCCTGAGTGATTCTCGGATATATTTTTCATGCTGATTGAAGGTGGTTATAAAGGCTGTAGAGTCCTTAGTTTTATTTCTTGTTTTATATTCCAATAGTTTCGATCTTTCAACTTCATTGGTTCTGGTGATGGCTTTTTCCAATATGTTATCCGGGTATTCTTTCTTCTTGAATCTATCCCGATACACCTTTATCTGTTCCTGGCAGTCCTCTGGTTTGCTGCAGTTTCTTTTAATTCTGCTGAACTGGGATAGTGGGATGTTGTTTTTCCAGCTCCTGAGATGACCACTCTTATAATGAAGATAGCTATTTGTATCAACATGTTTAATGAAGTTTTTGGTGGTAATTTTTCCATTCTCTCCTGTGAGAACCAGATCCAGGAATTCTATATGTGTATTGTTTGTGTTGAATGTAAAGGTGAGATTCATCGAATTTGTGCTGATGTGTTTAAAAAATCGGTTAAAATTTTCTAAATCTCCATCCCAGATTATTAAAATATCATCGATGTATCTTTGATAAAAAATGATATTCTTTTTAAAAGCATGATGGTCATATATAAAAACTTTTTCCCAACAACCCATAAAAAGATTTGCGAAACTGGGCGCGAAAATTGTGCCCATTGCTGTGCCGCACCGTTGGAGATAAAATTGGTCTAAGAATGTAAAATAATTATGGCGAAGAATAAAAAACATAATATCACATATAAAATCCTTGTGGTTATCTGTCAGTCCCGTATCCTTATCCAAAAATTCCTTGCAGGCTGCCACTCCCTTCGTGTGTTCAATACATGTGTAAAGCGATTGAACATCTATAGTTACCCACATATATGTGTCCCTCCACACAACATCTTTTAGAAGGTTAAGTACTGATGTTGTGTCTTTGAGGTATGAGGGGAGGTCCTTCACATAGGATTTTAAAAAAACATCTGCATATTCTGATAAATGAGAGGTGAGAGAGTCAATACCCGCCACAATTGGTCTTCCGGGCGGGTTTTCCAAGCTTTTATGTATTTTTGGTAAAAAGTAAAAAACGGGGGTAGTGGGATCTGGTCTTATTAAAAATTGGTACTCCTCTTTTGTAATAATCTCTGTTCTTAGTCCATGTAGTAGGAGTGTCCTTAACTCTTCAATAAAACCATCCTTCGGGTCTCCTGTTAGTTTGGAATATGATTGTTCATCTGACAGTAATCTCTCTGCCTCCGCAATATATTTCTCCCGATCCATGATGACCAGTCCCCCCCCCTTTATCAGCTTGTTTTATGATAATCCCTTTGTTTTTTTGCAGATTCTTCAGGGCCTCACTCTCTCTGTTGTTAATATTCTTCTCTTTCATCTTCTTTAGGTCCATGTCGCACAGGTCATTTTTTACCAGCTCATAAAATGTGCTGATATTGTTTCCTTTAGACTCCAATGGGTAATACTTTGAAGTCGGTTTTAGTCCTGACTTTGAACGGCTTTCATAGTTTGCTAATACTGCATTCTCTTTTTTCAGAAAATGCCTTTTCAATGTTAATTTTCTGACAAATTTATTAAGATCAATGAATGTTTCGAATTTATTTAGACCTGTAGTAGGTGCGAATGAAAGTCCTTTGTCTAAAAGAGATATCTCTGGTTGGGTTAAAACATGTTGGGATAAATTAAAAATGCCTTTTTCTCTTGGATTGACCGTTGTTATGTTACTTTTCTTTTTGATTCCCTCCCTCCTGCCTCCTCTGCATCCTCTTCTTCTGTAAATCTTCTTTTGAGGGGCGATGCATACCGTATGTCCTCTTTCACTTGATATCTTAATGTGTTTTTTGGCCTTGCACCCTGTCGTTGGGATAAAAAATCCTGGTCACTGTTGGAACCAAATCTCTGCAGGGCCGTGAATCTGTTTGATGTCTTTATACCACTGTTCGGAGTATCCCTGTTTTTATTCTGTGTGGTAGTACTTGTAGTAACAGTTTTCCAATTCCCTCTGTTTTCTCTCTGGTTTGGCTGTCCCATGGATTTAAATCTGCTCCAGTTTTTTACTCTCCCTTGTTCATAGTCATTCTTGTCCCTTGCGAATTTCTTTTCCTTCCCTTTGATTACCTCCTCCTCGATTCGATCCAGCTTCTTATTAAGCACTTTCTCGTTAATTCTGTAGTCCTCCTTGTCTTTGAAAGGTTCAAGTTCTTTCTCCTTTTTCTTAATCTCAGTCTCTATGGACGAGAGGGATTTTTTCTTTTCATCGACCAGGAGTTTCATTAGATCTATAGAGCAGGTGTGTAATATTTTGTCCCATTTTTCTATGAATGTTCCCTCTTGATCAGTGAATGTGGGTTGTTTTAATAGTCTTAGTCCCCTTGGGACCCTATCCATTGATATATAGTGTTCCAAACCCTTAACATCCCACCATGTTTTGACTTCTTTAGTTAGAAGCCTCTCTATTCCCCAAAATAGATCATCTAGATCGCATGGTTGGGTTGGTTCGTTCGTGGTAATGTTTTCATTAAAGATCTTTTGACACCACACATTCCTTTTATTGGTATGGTCTAGATTTCTTAACATTCTGTCTAGATGTAATGTTCCACCAGGCCGCAGTAAAAAAATATTACCAAAGGTATGTGTAAAGATAGTGATTAATACTGCGCCACATGTGGTGTAGATCAGATATGTAATTTTAATTTGAGCAGGCTGCCCTGAATGATACTGAACAAGGAAAACTGCGGCACTCGAGGACTGCTGAAAAGTCACTGTATTAAATGCAATACATCATTCATCGACGTTTCGGGGAATTTAACCCCTTTCTCAAGATGTGAAAGAGATAAGCAGAAAAAGAAAAACCCACTCACCTATAGGAGGAAGAAGAACCCGCCACAGCACCCGTGCGTGCAGACCCGGAGCTCCGTGTCCGGCGTGTGGGAGTCGCCTGGAGATGACGTGCCGTGACGTCCGAGCTGAGCGCGGACGTCCGTTGCCTGGCAACAGCAGACGCTGTACCCGCAGGCCGGAGGCTGGAGAACGGGGAGAGAGGAGGGACATAAGGCAGAGCGCAATACACAAAAAAAAACATAGTGTCTATATGCAAACACCAAGTTACTACAAAGTGAAATGGAGATACCAGCCCGGCACCACCGATGCATCCAAGCCCGCTAAAGCATTCCAAACAAATGTTTAAAGTAGAGTGCCCTGCATGCAAAGATTACAAAGAGAATGTAAATAGAGCAGATGCATCTATGTATAGACCTACGATGCTAAAGCCTAGATATTGTGATAACGAAGAGAGAGTCCCCATAATCCTCTCTTCAATGATATTGAAGTCACTGTGGTTAATAGTAGTGGTGATACAGTAAGAAAGGTCTAGACCAAGGGTGTCAACACACTCCTTAGTCTAATTTGGCCTAAAGCCCGCCCATATTCATAACATATAGATATGCTCTGATATACCAATCAGCAGCTACCCAAATATGCTCCACACAATTCTCTCATTGAGGCCCTTGGGATGAATCGTGTTGAGCCCGTGGATCCAAGTCGCCTCTTTGCGAAGCAATAAGCCATCGCGGTCGCCTCCCCGGATGTGTTTGGGGACGTGATCAATGATGATGTGCTTGAGGTCTCCCAGTGAATGTCCAGCCTCGTAGAAGTGTCTGGCCACAGGTTGATCAGAGAAAGTTCCCATAATGGCGGACTTAATGGCCGAACGGTGGAGAGCCATGCGTTCCCTCAAAGTCCTAATCGTCTTCCCTACATAGCAGAGGTTGCAGGGACAGATGATAAGGTAAATTATGTGTGTAGTAGTACACGAGACTACATGTCTGATGGTGATTTTTCTACCTGTGAGGGGTAACGTAAACGTAGACCCAGTGATCATGTGGCTGCAGGTAGTGCACCCTAAACATCGGTAGCAGCCTGATTTTTTGAAAGGAAAGTTCCTTTGGAAGGCTTCGAAACACTGGAGATATCCGTGTGTACCACCAGGTCTTTAATATTACGACCCCTCCTGTAACACATCATGGGGGTGGTGTGTTTAAATGGGAGAGAAGCGTCCGTGGAAACTATGGGCCAGAGGGCTCTGTTGGCTCAAAGGAAGTAGTCCACGGAATTCTGTCAGCCAGTGATCTTGTAGTAGGTTGTAGGAGCTCGTCCCGTTTTAAACGTAACATTTCCCTTTTGGTGCAAACCAAAGCTGTTTTATCATACACCCTTTGAGTGAATTTGATGACCATCTTGTCCAGTTCTTGTTCAAGCTTGTCGGGTTGATTGCAAATGCGCGCCGCCCTTAGCATTTGAGATCTAGGCAGATCCTGTTTTTTAGGGGCGAGGATGGTGGCTGTTAGCACGTAAGAGGGTATTCTTATCCGTAGGTTTGCTATAGATGTTAGTCAGGAGTTTCCCAGAGTTTCCCAGAGCTCAGAGATACCAAGACGTCCAAATAATTGATGGTGGAGCAGACGTAGGGAGAACAAGCTACGGTCTGGAGCATCGTCCAACAGTGATAGCGAGTTTGCAGTAGGTGATTCAGATGGGGCTCAAGATAGTTCATCTGTCCCTTTAGGAGTGACACCGACTCCAGTTTCCAGAGGAAGAGGTCGACCACCCGCAGGGGTGGCCAGAACACGCGACTCATTCGATCGGGCAGTAAAAAACAAAACCTAGTTTACAATTTATCCAAACGCACCCTTACCACTACGGAACTGGAAGTATTGGGGAATGGTCTTTCCTTTGTTCCCACCAACCAACACAAGGAATTGAACTGGAAAATAGACCTATACCAGTTTTCTAGAAGATTGCGAAGACAGGAATTCTTCTCCATGCATCCTTCTCCTACTCCCACTTCTACAGTACCAGCCATTTTTCAGCCTTTCCTCAACAAAAGGAACAAGTCAGCGTTTGATCCTCCGTCGTCCAATGCCTCCATCAAGTCCTACATTCGGCTAGTAGATGAGTCTATGAATAAATACACCAAGGCCTCTAAACAACAACACTATAACCTATCTAAACAACAGTGGTCTGTGCTCAAGGACCTGGGATCCTATTCTGATGTGGTCATCCGCCCAGCGGATAAGGGGGGCGGAATCGTTGTATTGGACATGGCGTACTACAAAACAGAGATTCTGGCTCAATTATCGGATTCCAATACCTACTGCCAGTTGGAAACAGATCCGTCCTCTCAATACAAAACAGAGCTGGATGGGATTCTGGCTGAAGCCAACTCCCAAGGCCTTATATCAGATAAGATCTTCAGAGCACTCACGCAGGGCTTTCCCATGGTTCCAATCTTCTTTACAGTTCCCAAAATTCGGACGAGATTGGGCGTGAACGTAGGGGTATGGTCGTAGGAAGGTTTGACCCTATAGCACCAATGAGAGTGCACCGAAACAGGAGGATTGATTCCTCCTTGGAAAGGGAATGCTGAGAATGCGTGGGAAAAGGGAATAGTAATAGATGAGTAGGTGTGAATCTGCTGTCCACGTTAGACTGAAGAGACGTGTCTCCTGAGGGGACACGCACCCCAGAATCGTGGATGAGAGTTCACAGAAGGAAGAAAAGCAAGAAAATGATTCTAGAATAAAGGCAAGTAGTTACAATGGACTATTGGATTAGATTACAGTAGGTCCCTTTGGGTCACCTCTATTTTTTGGATACTAATGGATCCTGGTTCAAATAGATCACTGTGACAGATGTCAAGACACTTCACAGACGAAATAAGGGTAATGAAAGTTTCATGTGATTGATGTCAGATCACTAGGTATGTCTGACACTACTTGTACATGATAGATTTTAATAGCATTCAATGATTAAAGATTTTATACAGTGCACCATAACCTAAGAAGTCACTGGTGATATTATCAGGAAGTTTTCTGTCAACATAAATATTAGTTTTTAATATGAACAAATGTGTGAGGCAAAAGGATTATCACCTGTACAAATGTCGCTTCGGTGATATGTCCTCCAAGAAACAAAAAACATAAAACACACAGTTTGAAAATACCTAAGGCAGACTAAATGCGGGATTGCACAACACCTGTCCCGATAATTTGAATATGAGGAAAAATAAGAATTTACTTACCGATAATTCTATTTCTCATAGTCCGTAGTGGATGCTGGGGACTCCGAAAGGACTATGGGGAATAGCGGCTCCGCAGGAGACTGGGCACAAAAGTAAAAAGCTTTAGGACTACCTGGTGTGCACTGGCTCCTCCCCCTATGACCCTCCTCCAAGCCTCAGTTAGGATACTGTGCCCGGACGAGCGTACACAATAAGGAAGGATTTTGAATCCCGGGTAAGACTCATACCAGCCACACCAATCACACCGTACAACTTGTGATCTGAACCCAGTTAACAGCATGATAACAGAAGGAGCCTCTGAAAAGATGGCTCACAACAACAATAACCCGATTTTGTAACAATAACTATGTACAAGTAATGCAGACAAACCGCACTTGGGATGGGCGCCCAGCATCCACTACGGACTATGAGAAATAGAATTATCGGTAAGTAAATTCTTATTTTCTCTAACGTCCTAGTGGATGCTGGGGACTCCGAAAGGACCATGGGGATTATACCAAAGCTCCCAAACGGGCGGGAGAGTGCGGATGACTCTGCAGCACCGAATGAGAGAACTCCAGGTCCTCCTCAGCCAGGGTATCAAATGTGTAGAATTTAGCAAACGTGTTTGCCCCTGACCAAGTAGCTGCTCGGCAAAGTTGTAAAGCCGAGACCCCTCGGGCAGCCGCCCAAGATGAGCCCACTTTCCGTGTGGAATGGGCTTTAACAGATTTTGGTTGTGGCAGGCCTGCCACAGAATGTGCAAGCTGAATTGTACTACAAATCCAACGAGCAATCGTCTGCTTAGAAGCAGGAGCACCCAGCTTATTGGGTGCATACAGGATAAACAGCGAATCAGATTTTCTGACTCCAGCCGTCCTGGAAACATACATTTTCAGGGCCCTGACTACGTCCAGCAACTTGGAATCATCCAAGTCCCTAGTAGCCGCAGGCACCACAATAGGCTGGTTCAAGTGAAAAGCTGAAACCACCTTAGGGAGAAATTGAGGACGAGTCCTCAATTCTGCCCTGTCCGTATGAAAAATTAGGTAAGGGCTTTTATAGGATAAAGTCGCCAATTCTGAGACACGCCTGGCTGAAGCCAGGGCTAACAGCATTACCACTTTCCATGTGAGATATTTTAAGTCCACAGTGGTGAGTGGTTCAAACCAATGTGATTTTAGGAATCCCAAAACTACATTGAGATCCCAAGGTGCCACTGGAGGCACAAAAGGAGGCTGTATATGCAGTACTCCCTTGACAAACGTCTGAACTTCAGGAACAGAAGCCAGTTCTTTTTGGAAGAATATTGACAGGGCCGAAATTTGAACCTTAATGGACCCTAATTTGAGGCCCATAGACAGTCCTGTTTGCAGGAAATGCAGGAAACGACCCAGTTGAAATTCCTCTGTAGGGGCCTTCCTGGCCTCGCACCACACAACATATTTACGCCAAATACGGTGATAATGTTGTACGGTTACATCCTTCCTGGCTTTGATCAGGGTAGGGATGACTTCATCCGGAATGCCTTTTTCCTTCAGGATCCGGCGTTCAACCGCCATGCCGTGAAACGCAGCCGCGGTAAGTCTTGGAACAGACATGGTCCCTGCTGGAGCAGGTCCTTTCTTAGAGGTAGAGGCCACGGGTCTTCCGTGAGCATCTCTTGAATTTCCGGGTACCAAGTCCTTCTTGGCCAATCCGGAGCCACAAGTATAGTCTTTACTCCTCTCCTTCTTATGATTCTCAGTACTTTTGGTATGAGAGGAAGAGGAGGGAACACATACACTGACTGGTACACCCACGGTGTTACCAGAGCGTCCACAGCTATTGCCTGAGGGTCCCTTGACCTGGCGCAATATCTGTCCAGTTTTTTGTTGAGGCGGGACGCCATCATGTCCACCTTTGGTTTTTCCCAACGGTTCACAATCATGTGGAAGACTTCTGGGTGAAGTCCCCACTCCCCCGGGTGAAGATCGTGTCTGCTGAGGAAGTCTGCTTCCCAGTTGTCCACTCCCGGAATGAACACTGCTGACAGTGCTATCACATGATTCTCCGCCCAGCGAAGAATCCTTGCCACTTCCATCATTGCCCTCCTGCTTCTTGTGCCGCCCTGTCTGTTTACGTGGGCGACTGCCGTGATGTTGTCCGACTGGATCAACACCGGCTGACCCTGAAGCAGAGGTCTTGCCTGACTTAGGGCATTGTAAATGGCCCTTAGTTCCAGGATATTTATGTGAAGTGACGTTTCCATGCTTGACCACAAGCCTTGGAAATTTCTTCCCTGTGTGACTGCTCCCCAGCCTCTCAGGCTGGCATCCGTGGTCACCAGGACCCAATCCTGAATGCCGAATCTGCGGCCCTCTAGGAGATGAGCACTCTGTAACCACCACAGGAGAGACACCCTTGTCCTTGGAGACAGGGTTATCCGCTGATGTATTTGAAGATGCGATCCGGACCATTTGTCCAGCAGATCCCACTGAAAAGTTCTTGCGTGGAATCTGCCGAATGGAATCGTTTCGTAAGAAGCCACCATCTTTCCCAGGACCCTTGTGCATTGGTGTACTGACACTTGGCCTGGTCTTAGGAGGTTCCTGACTAGGTCGGATAACTCCTTGGCTTTCTCCTCCGGGAGAAACACCTTTTTCTGTACTGTGTCCAGAATCATCCCTAGGAACAGCAGACGTGTCGTCGGAATCAGCTGCGATTTTGGAATATTTAGAATCCATCCGTGCTGTCGTAGTACTACTTGAGATAGTGCTACTCCGACCTCTAACTGTTCTCTGGACCTTGCCCTTATCAGGAGATCGTCCAAGTAAGGGATAATTAAGACGCCTTTTCTTCGAAGAAGAATCATCATTTCGGCCATTACCTTGGTAAAGACCCGGGGTGCCGTGGACAATCCAAACGGCAGCGTCTGAAACTGATAGTGACAGTTCTGTACCACAAACCTGAGGTACCCTTGGTGAGAAGGGCAAATTGGGACATGGAGGTAAGCATCCTTGATGTCCAGAGACACCATATAGTCCCCTTCTTCCAGGTTCGCTATCACTGCTCTGAGTGACTCCATCTTGAACTTGAACCTTTTTATGTAAGTGTTCAAGGATTTCAGATTTAAAATGGGTCTCACCGAGCCGTCCGGCTTCGGTACCACAAACAGCGTGGAATAATACCCCTTTCCCTGTTGCAGGAGGGGTACCTTGATTATCACCTGCTGGGAATACAGCTTGTGAATGGCTTCCAATACCGCCTCCCTGTCGGGGGGAGACGTTGGTAAAGCAGACTTCAGGAACCGGCGAGGGGGAGACGTCTCGAATTCCAATTTGTACCCCTGAGATACTGCCTGCAGGATCCAGGGGTCCACTTGCGAGTGAGCCCACTGCGCACTGAAATTCTTGAGACGGGCCCCCACCGTGCCTGAGTCCGCTTGTAAGGCCCCAGCGTCATGCTGAGGACTTGGCAGAAGCGGGGGAGGGCTTCTGTTCGTGGGAAGAGGCTGTCTGCTGCAGTCTTTTTCCCCTTCCTCTGCCCCGGGGCAGATATGAGTGGCCTTTTGCCCGCTTGCCCTTATGGGGACGAAAGGACTGAGCCTGAAAAGACGGTATCTTTTTCTGCTGCGAGGTGACTTGGGGTAAAAAGGTGGATTTTCCAGCCGTTGCCGTGGCCACCAGGTCCGATAGACCGACCCCAAATAACTCCTCCCCTTTATACGGCAATACTTCCATATGCCGTTTGGAATCCGCATCACCTGACCACTGTCGTGTCCATAATCCTCTTCTGGCAGAAATGGACATCGCACTTACTCTTGATGCCAGAGTGCAAATATCCCTCTGTGCATCTCGCATATATAGAAATGCATCCTTTAAATGCTCTATAGTCAATAATATATTGTCCCTGTCTAGGGTATCAATATTTTCAGTCAGGGAATCCGACCAAGCCACCCCAGCACTGCACATCCAGGCTGAGTCGATTGCTGGTCGCAGTATAATACCAGTATGTGTGTATATACTTTTAAGGATATTTTCCAGCTTTCTATCAGCTGGTTCCTTGAGGGCGGCCGCATCTGGGGACGGTAACGCCACTTGTTTTGATAAGCGTGTGAGCGCCTTATCTACGCTAGGGGGTGTTTCCCAACGCGCCCTAACCTCTGGCGGGAAAGGGTATAATGCCAATAACTTTTTAGAAATTAGCAGTTTTTTATCGGGGGAAACCCACGCTTCATCACACACCTCATTTAATTCATCTGATTCGGGAAAAACTACGGGTAGTTTTTTCACACCCCACATAATACCCTTTTTTGTGGTACTTGTAGTATCAGAAATGTTCAAAACCTCCTTCATTGCCGTGATCATGTAACGTGTGGCCCTACTGGAAAATACGTTTGTTTCCTCACCGTCGACACTGGAGTCAGTGTCCGTGTCTGGGTCTGTGTCGACCACCTGAGGTAACGGGCGCTTTAGAGCCCCTGACGGTGTTTGAGACGCCTGTACAGGTATTAACTGATTTGCCGGCTGTCTCATGTCGTCAACAGTCTTTTGTAAAGTGCTGACACTATCACGTAATTCTTTCCATAAGACCATCCAGTCAGGTGTCGACTCCCTAGGGGGTGACATCACTAACACAGGCAATTGCTCCGCCTCCACATCATTTTCCTCCTCATACATGTCGACACAACGTACCGACACACAGCACACACACAGGGAATGCTCTGATAGAGGACAGGACCCCACTAGCCCTTTGGGGAGACAGAGGGAGAGTTTGCCAGCACACACCAGAGCGCTATATATATACAGGGATAACCTTATATAAGTGTTTTTCCCTAATATAGCTGCTGTATATATTTATATGACAATTTAGTGCCCCCCCTCTCTTGTTTTACCCTGTTTCTGTAGTGCAGGACTGCAGGGGAGAGTCAGGGAGCCTTCCTCCAACGGAGCTGTGAGGAAAAAATGGCGCCAGTGTGCTGAGGAGATAGGCTCCGCCCCTTTTTCGGCGGCCTTTCTCCCGCTTTTTTATGTGAAAATAGGCAGGGGTTAAATACATCCATATAGCCCAGGAGCTATATGTGATGTATTTTTTGCCAAAAAATGTGTTTTTATTGCGTCTCAAGGCGCCCCCCCCCAGCGCCCTGCACCCTCAGTGACCAGAGTGTGAAGTGTGCTGAGAGCAATGGCGCACAGCTGCGGTGCTGTGCGCTACCTTAGTGAAGACAGGACGTCTTCTGCCGCCGATTTTCCGGACCTCTTCAGTCTTCTGGCTCTGTAAGGGGGACGGCGGCGCGGCTCCGGGACCCATCCATGGCTGGGCCTGTGATCGTCCCTCTGGAGCTAATGTCCAGTAGGCTAAGAAGCCCAATCCACTCTGCACGCAGGTGAGTTCGCTTCTTCTCCCCTTAGTCCCTCGATGCAGTGAGCCTGTTGCCAGCAGGTCTCACTGAAAATAAAAAAACCTATTTAAACTTTTACTCTAAGCAGCTCAGGAGAGCCACCTAGATTGCACCCTTCTCGTTCAGGCACAAAATCTTAACTGAGGCTTGGAGGAGGGTCATAGGGGGAGGAGCCAGTGCACACCAGGTAGTCCTAAAGCTTTTTACTTTTGTGCCCAGTCTCCTGCGGAGCCGCTATTCCCCATGGTCCTTTCGGAGTCCCCAGCATCCACTAGGACGTTAGAGAAAAATATGTTTTTTTAATGTAATTGGGCAAAGAATAAACATGGATATACTAAGCTCATTCACTGGAAAACACCAGAAATGTTAATGATAGAGATTCTCTCAGTAAAAAAAAATATTTTCTGCTGGAACGAAGAGACTTAACTAAGGCAGATAAGTATTGGGTGTCACTTATTCAATTGGCAGGCAGACGGGGTGCCCGCAAAGGGTGCTGGGCAGCCAATGCCCTGCCCCTGTCGCAGGGTTATACCACACTGTACCTCAGAGCCGGATTAAGGCTTCGGGGGGCCCGGGGTAATTAAAAAAAGGGGGCCCTAAAGTCTAAAATTAAAATCAGAATATATATACATATATATATATATATATATATAAATGACACACGCTGTACAATTTGAACTAGGGGAGGATCGGGTAGCTTGGATATTTTATCTTCTACATATGATATGTGTATATATATATATATATATATATATATACAGCCGACTCCGGGGTCTGCCACTCCATAGTTATCGTTAATGAACAGTGACGGTGCCCTCGCAAAGGTAGGTAATAAATAGACTCGGCGGCGCGGCACTCGGCTTCTCAGCAAATGAAAGACGGACAACTTCTGCCTATGCATTGAAACATTCGTCCTGACGAAAATGTGAACAATACATTGAAACGTTGACATAGGCAGAAGTTGTCCGTCTTTCATTTGCTGAGAAGCCGAGTGCCGCGCCGCCGAGTCTTATATATATATATATATATATATATATATATAGACACACACATATAAAAATACGTATATACATTATACATACAAACACATAATATACAGTGTATATATATATATATATATATATATCCTTCCAGTGTATGCCGGCACTCAAATCCTACCATCAACATGCTCCGGTGCCAGTTAAAGCAATGTAATATCACTCCAATATATATATATATATATATATATATATATATACCCAGAACATTAACTTCACATTTTAATTACATTAAAAAAGTTAATTCAGCCTGTCTTACTTTTGCGCTGCTGTGCTGACGGGAAAGACAAGCTGTGACGAGTGACACATGTACACTGCACAGGAGGAGAGCACTTTCCTCTCTCTCCTCCGCCGGGTACAACAACCTTCCTCCCGCGCCGAGGCTGGACGTGGCCGGGATTCCGCCTCCTTCTTCCCCTGCAGCCTGCGCTCTGATAAAGCTAGATATTTATCGTATATAAAACCCTTTATGAGGTCTAAGAACACTGTACGCTATTTACGTATGAAGTACCGTAAGGGTACGCTCGCTGCGTAACAATCGCTTAGCCGTAGTCGAGACGCTCAAGCGTCACGTTCGCTCACGGCCAAGAGATCACAGGCAGGCACGCTATTGGCTGCTGACTAACGTAATGGTTCACTATAGCGTAACGGACGCTGTATCGGGAGCGGGCTGCTCGAGCGATACAGACGCTCACGAGAATACGCTGTTGGTATCGGGCACACTTATAGGTGAGCGACTACCGTAATGCTACGCTATCAGCGTAGCGGACGCTCGAGACCACGAGGAGATCACGAGCGGCGCTGACGCTCACAATGTTAAACCTTTATATCTAAACCATAAACAATGAAATATGCTGTAAAACCTTAGTGTAGAGATAGGGTGTAGATGCAACCTAGTGTAACCTTATTAACTTAAAAGCTGTTTGAGCGTCACCGACGCTCTGAGAATACTAGACACTATAAGAAATACACAGATACCTGGGCTTAGGGTCCAACGCCTAATATGTATATATTTTGAATGATATACTTTGCAAAATAATTAATACAAATACAAATCATACACTACAATATAACATAGACTACCTAACCAGATAACTACACAGGAAATATAATACAATTACTATTTAAGGGAAAATAAGAGAAAAAGAGGAGGAGAGAGAGAGAGAGAGAAATTGGCCCACAATAACAAGAAGATCAATATAGTTGCGGAGAAACACTTACGCACAAGGGGAAACGATCGCATGCGCCTCGATATCCAGCTCCCGATTATCAGCAATGAGAACCGTTGAAGAGAGTGAACTGGATATGGTCGGCCTGCCTATTTATGCCCCACACACAATGCAATTCAATGGTCCCTACAATCTCATTGTTCATTGGACACAGGAATTCGGCTTCGCATTATAACAAAAGGTCATAGGTTGATTCATACAGGTGGGCTGTGACTGCTTCCAACTGTTCAGGTGGGTGGGACACTGAGTTTCCCGCCACATGACTAAATAAGAACAAATAATAGTAAATGGATATAAACTTCTTATGTCCATAACTATTCGCACGAGCGATTAATCCGCTCCAAACCAACACCGGAATATTGCTATTTAAATACTCTTCCGATGGGTACCAAACACCACTGTATGACCCCTGTTAGACCCTTCGTACAATACAAAGAGGGATCTCTCTGTTCAGGAACATGCTATGTTAACTAAACTTTCAGAATCTATCAAAGGGACCATGATCTACAAAATACATTATATAGTGAAAATATGTAACGATTGAGTCGCACGCTACGATCACATAAACTCTACCGTAAATACGCATACCGTGCGCCTGCGGGTGCCCGCGACTGTGAGTATGCGCACGTACGTGAGAGCGCACGCATGCGCAGCACGGACCTGTGTGAGGTGCAAATATGGTAGTGTGCATAGAGATATTTTTCTGACTTTGACAGTCCACCCTTTGGCAGTCAATAATAACTGCCACCTTCTAAAACATTTCAAAAGAGAAAAATATATGTCAGGGGTTAATACATTTACATGGTTGGGTAGGGGAGGAGAGGAGAAGGTAGGAAAAGGGTATGACCTAGTGAGATAGCAAAAGCATGTGTGTATGAATCCGTGCTTGGGGGTCATGTATCATCGTGCCGTACGTGTTTTAAATCAAGCTTCGAGGTATTGCGAAGTATACATTTGAATTCCTTCTTATCCCGTGGTACGGGTCTGTGGATGGGCTGTCAAACTTTACCGAGCTCTTTCGGCTTTGGTTGTAACAAAATGGGGGAGCACATTTTAGTTGATGATACATGAATGGGGGAGATATGTGATTGCTGATATCTGTGCCTGTATTCCCTATCGACTATGTGTGTCATTACCTGAGGGTTGTAGAAATGAAGAAAAGACATAATTACGGTAAATGCGGTGGTATTCTATGTCAGGTAAATGTACATTCGTCGATTGAGGTCTTGTTTGGTGTCTGTTGAATGCAGTCTTCTTTGTGCTTTTGCCCATAAGGTGCGAGCAAAAGCTGTCAATGTCCATAGATTTACAATAGTGTTGGGCTAGCGTAATTTTAAAATTTCTAGGGAAACTGGGGATCCATGGCATAGTTCATCAAAAATCTGTGTATCAGGTTGTCAAAACTTCTTCTTTAATCTCTCTGTTGTCTGTATATCGGCTCATCAAATTCCTCGTCCAAGTGGGTCTTTTTACCTTGGAGGAAACGGAAAAACAGGTGAAAGAAACGGACCGTAGAAATCGCATTTTCATCACATTATTGTTTCTACATTTGGGTCATAAATCAAGTCCATTGGAATTACAGTTTCCTTGCTCCTTAAACTCATTACCCTAGTATGACGATTGCACCTCATTAAAGCCTGACCGCATTTAAATATCAAACCAATCGTTATGATAACACCTAAGATACATAGGAGAAACTTCCCAACATCCATTATGACTCCTTGAGCCCAGTCTCCTAAACCAGAGAACCAATTTCGCGGGTTCAACCATGACACCCAACCAGTCAGCTCATTACCTACAGCAGCAAGAGTGAGATTGTGTCTCCTGCGAAATTCCCACTTCAGTTGGAGAATATCGTCCATCTTTTGGTCTATGACCTCGACCGGGTCCTCGGTGCTATTCGTAATATATGTGCAACATTTCACGCCGTATTGTGTTGCCAGTGTGACACAATATCCGCCTGTCACTGCTGTGAGGTAATTAAGAACCATTCTATGCTGTACCAGTTCTGTTTTATAAGCTTGAAGTTCCCTTCCAGTATACCTAAACGTGTCATCATACATTTCAGTGATATTATCTAACAAATTGGCGAGCGCAGAATTCAACACTCCTCTAGCGGTGCGAGTGATGTCTAACGCGATTAGAAACTGAATCCCGGTGGATTCATGGATCATGTCAGAGGCCGGATGCTCTGTTCTTTCTATCAGGTGCCGTTTAACTACGTGCTCGTAATGGGTGTGAGTATAAGGAGTTTGGGCAACACGGTGTATGTCTTTCATTTTGTCATGTGATACAGTCCCATCAATTTACACATTCCTTGAAAGTCATCACCTGTAAGCGGTATTTGTGGCCGCCGGAAATGCTTCGACCCAATTTGAAAAAACATCTATACAAACAAGTACATATTTCAAATTTCGACAAGGGGGTAATTGAATAAAGTCAATCTGTATTACCTGGAAAGGGCCGCCGGCAGGTGGGATATGAGATGGTTCTGTAGGTATTGCCTTTCCGATGTTCTTTCTCAGACAGGTAAGGCATGACATTGCCCTTTTACTCGCATGAGAAGAAAATCCTGGGGCGCACCAATATGCTTTTACCAACTTGCACATCCCTTCCTTGCCCAGATGAGTCAGCCCGTGAGCTGCCTCAGCTAAGCATGGAAGGTATGCTTTGGGGGCCACTGGTTTACCGTGTCCATCCGTCCAGAGTCCTGAGGACTCCTGACCATATCCCTTTGCCTTCCAGACTGCCTTTTCCTGTGTGGAACACAAATTTTGCATCTCACACAACTTCTGTGTGTTGATGGTATTAAATACCATCAGTTGTGTGGTGTCTGTCTGTCTGGGGGTAGCAGCTGCTAATTTAGCAGCTTCGTCTGCTCGGCTGTTACCAAGTGATACTGGGTCTTGGCTATATGTGTGTGCTTTACATTTGATAACAGCCACTCTGTCGGGTTCCTGTATCGCTGTTAGAAGCCTTTTTATATGAGCTGCATGCGCTACCGGTGTACCAGCTGCCGTCATGAAATTTCTGAGGCGCCATAGGGCTCCGAAATCATGGACTACCCCAAATGCGTATCTAGAGTCGGTGTAGATATTGACTGATTTGCCCTTAGCCAATTCACATGCTCTGGTTAGGGCGACCAGTTCAGCAACCTGGGCTGAGTGAGGTGGGCCTAGCGGTTCCGCTTCTATGGTGCCTTGGTCATCTACGACTGCGTATCCAGTACACAAGTCTCCCGAGTCTGACTGTCTATGACAACTACCGTCCGTGTAGAACGTAAGTTCTACATCTTCCAGTGGGTTGTCACTGATGTCAGGCCTTGCGGTAAAATTTTGGGTCAAATATTCCATACAATCATGAGTGTCTTCCTTTGTGTTAAATTCTCCTTCCCCACCACTCTCATCCTCCACCCTTTGTGCCTGTCCAGGCACACCTGGGAGATATGTTGCAGGATTTAATGCACTGCATCTCCTTATGGTGATGTTTACGGGGGCCATTAGTGCCAATTCCCATCTTGTAAACCGCGCTGATGAGACGTGTCTGGTTTGTGCAGAATTTAACAAGGCTGACACTGCATGTGGTGTATGAATTGTGAGGTTGTGACCTAGCACGACGTCTTCGCTTTTCGTTACTAGCAATGCTATCGCAGCAACGCTTCGCAAGCATGTGGGGAGGGATCGCGCTACCGTATCTAGCTGAGCGCTGTAATATGCAACCGGCCTGCTGGCATCACCGTGCTTTTGGGTTAGTACGCCTGCCGCGCAACCAGCACTTTCTGTTCCGTATAGTTCAAAGGGTTTCCCATAGTCCGGCATACCCAATGCTGGTGCCTGCGTTAGGCACTGTTTAAGTCTCTCAAATGCTGACTCGTCTGTATGTGAAATCCGATCAGGTTTGTTTGAGGAGACCATCTCCTGCAAGGGTAACGCTAGGATGGAAAACCCTGGGATCCAGTTACGGCAATACCCACACATTCCTAAAAATGTTCTGATCTGTTGCTGGGTTTGTGGCAGAGTCATGTCTCTAATTGCTTGAATTCTATCAGCGGTCAGGTGTCTCAGTCCTTGTGTTAAACAGTGTCCCAAATATTTTACCTTAGTTTGGCATAATTGCAACTTGTCTTTGGAAACCTTGTGTCCTGTGTCTGAAAGATGAAACAGGAGCTGTTTCGTATCCTTCAGGGATGCTTCCAATGAATCAGAACACAGTAGTAGATCATCCACGTACTGTATTAATACTGATCCACTCACTGGTTGGAAAGACTGTAAACAATCATGCAAAGCCTGAGAAAATATACTTGGGCTATCTATGAATCCTTGTGGTAATCGAGTCCATGTGCATTGGACTCCTCTGTATGTAAATGCAAACAAATATTGACTGTCAGGGTGCAGAGGTACCGAAAAGAAAGCGGAGCAGAGGTCAATAACAGTGAAAAATTTCGCAGTGGGAGGGATTTGCATTAGGATGACAGCTGGATTTGGCACTACGGGGAACTGACTCTCAACTATTTTGTTAATCCCCTTTAGATCCTGCACTAGCCGGTAACCCCTCCCCCCACTCTTTTTAACAGGGAAGATGGGACTATTGGCAGTGCTGGACGTTCTTACCAGAATGCCCTGTTGTAGCAAGCGCTCTATTACGGGATACACTCCTAACTCCACCTCTGGCTTCAGAGGGTACTGTGGGATTTTTGGAGCTATCCTACCATCTTTTACTTGTACAACTACCGGAGCTACGTTTGCCATTAATCCAGTGTCCTGTCCATCTTTAGTCCAAAGTGACTCTGGTATCTGAGATGTCATTTCTACTACTTGGGAGGGAGTCCTATTTGTCATAATGGTATGTGACATTAATTTTGACGGGGAGTCTAACATGTCTCGCACTTCCTGAGCGTGATTCTCAGGTATGTCCAAGAATACACCTTCAGGAGTACAATAAATGACGCACCCCATTTTACACAGTAAGTCTCTTCCCAGGAGATTAGTCGGTGCCGATGCAGCCAGCAAAAAGGAATGCTTGGTATGTAAAGGCCCTACTGTAATCTCGGCTGGTTTGCTAACAGGGTAGTGCTGGACTACTCCCGTTACCCCTATGGCTGGAATTGTCTTACCAGTGGTTCTCATGCCCACTGTCGAATTTATCACTGATTTGGCCGCCCCTGTGTCTACAAGAAAGTTTAATGATTTACCAGCTACATTGATTGCAATTTCTGGTTCACTTCCAAGACTTGCAATCAATTTTACTGGCTGCAGATTACAGGTATGGCCACACCCCTATTGGGTATGGTGACCTCCCTGAATCCCGCTGGCAGCAACTACTTGTGATGGAGTTAATTGGGAGCTACCAGAGGCTTGCCAGTCTCTGTTCGGGGGGTATCTTTTTGTTTCCCCTGTATGTGGCTCATAACTCCGTTTCTGCGGACCTTGCTCCCAATGTCGTGTGTCGTGTCGTTGTCTAGGGGGTTGGTATGAGTTTCGTGAATTCTTCATTCTACAATCTCGTGCCATGTGTCCCTGTTTATGACAAGAATAACAAGTAACCACACTTGACTTACCCACAGGGTTTGGTGATATAAACAAAGGCTGCCTTGTGGTCAGGGCCTGTATACTTACTGACATTAATTTATCACCTTGTTGTTCCCTGTGTCTGGTGATGTTCCTATCGTAATCAATAGCAGCCTCTCTCAAAGTAGCCACAGACAGACCTCGCCAACATGGTTGTGTGGTCTGTACCCTAGTCTTCAATGACTCTTTTAAACCATCCATCAGTACCGATACTGCTACTTCTCGATGGTTTATGTTTGTTTTAATGTCCTCTATGCCTGTGTATTTTGCCATTTCTGATAATGCTCTGTGAAAATACTCTGCAGCTGTTTCTGACTCCTTCTGTTTAATGGAGAATATTTTGTTCCATTTAACTACGGCTGGGAAATACTCTTTTAACTGTAAGCTTATTCTTTTTACATTGTCTTTGTTGTACACATCTGTAAGAGGTACATCCTGATCTAATCCACAGTCAGCTAAAAATTGAGCTGCGTCGACATTGGAGGGTAAACATGCTCTCAGCAATATCTGCCAGTCTTTGTTGTTGGGCTCTAACGTGTTACCTAGGTCTCTGATGTATTTTTGGCTGGCAACTAAGTCTTTTCTAGGGTCAGGGAATTCCGACACTATGGTCCTTAATTCCATTCGGGAAAATGGGCTGTACATGGCAATGTTCCTAACAGGAGTGACTCCTGAAGTGTCTGTTTTCCCATTTGGAACTACTATTACCTTAACAGGATTAACTCTAACAACCTCATCCTGTGTAGATTCTACAGGCTGTGGTGAAATAGTTTCAGCATAGTGTATGGTGCCGTACTTACCCGTTGATACAACCTCACCTATCCCTCCGCTAGGGGCTTTCGTTACTAATCTCGGGGGTTGAGCTGTGCCTACAGTGGTCTCTGCTATGGTGGCTGTTGGTATAGTGCGATGGATCGATACCATAGGTGTGCAGTGGGGAGCCTTAGATAAAGTATTACCTCAGGAGTTACCTTGTATACAGACAGAACGAGACTTGAGATGTATATCTTGTTTATATAGTACTGAAATAGCAGGATCAATACAACAGGTTTCAGTATCATCAGCTTATCTCCTTCTCCCTCAGAGACTCTTCTAGAAAGAACACATGTGAGGTAAAACAAACAAGTACATAACATATGCAACAGACAAACACTACATCTCTGTAACTATACAGCGCCATCTGCTGCCCCTGTACGGTAACTACATGCATGTAAACAAAACCATAGTCTGTTGTCCATATTTCAACACCCCTTCTCAACAGACTGGGTTTCTTCAGTTAGACCCATCTTTGACGTAAGTCTCCAATGTCTCTCTCTGGTAAGAGGCTTAGTCATGATATCAGCTGTCATATCTTCTGTTGGGCAATAGTTCAACTCTATAAGACCTTGTTCCTGTAGATCCCTCAGGAAGTGATGCTTGACATCAATGTGCTTGGTTCTTGGGTTCACTCTTTCTGTTTGCGCTAATGCAAGGCATCCTTGATTATCCTCATATATCTTGATAGGTCCTTCTTGAGGCATTCCTAGGTCTGATAGTAGTTGCATTAACCATACCACTTCTTGACTTAGTGTGAATGTTCCATCACCTTCTCTTGAGATTTGCATTCCCAAGTAATGCGTTATGTGGCCGAGGTCTTTTGTTTCAAACTGACGGTTTAGTTCTTGTAACAATTCAACTTCGTCCCCTTCTTGTTCGAAACAAACTAGCAAATCGTCCACGTAAATTAATACATAGAACCATCTTTCCTCTATCAACTTTGTATAGAGACATGGGTCTGCTTTGCTTCTGATGAATCCCTTTTCTGTCAGAACTCCATTTATCTTTGTATTCCATGCTCTTGCTGCTTGTTTAAGACCATATATACTCTTGTTCAGTTTACATACGTGATCTGGGTTCTGAGAATTCACGAAGCCTGGTGGTTGTTCCATGTATATATCTTCCTTTAGTTCACCATGTAGGAAAGCCGTCTTTACATCGAAATGTTTCACTTTCATACCCTTTATGGCTGCTGTTAGGAGTAAGGTTCTAATGGTAGTGTGCTTCACAACTGGAGCAAACGTTTCATCATAATCTTCTCCAAATTTCTGTGAATATCCTTTAGCAACTTCTTCTCGTGATGCAGGTTCTTGCATGTTAATGGCTTTTGCTTTGTAAGATAAACGTGTAGGTGCTTTTCCCTTATTTTCTCTTGAAGAGCGTCTCACACCCTCGGATGCACTCTCATGAGTGTCGCTGGTATTTGTCTTGTGTTGTACTTCAACTTCTTGAATGATCTCTACTTCATCTGTTTCTTTGAATTTGGTGCTTTCTTCTTCTTCAGTAGAGTCTACTGGAATTATGACATCATCTCGTGTTTCTTCTATGAATGTCACACTGTTGCTTATAACTACTTTTCCAGTTCTTGGATTTAAGATTCTGTAGCCTTTTGAATGTTCACTATAGCCGACTAGAACTCCCTCTTCTGCTCGGTTCTGCAACTTGCTTCGTTTTTCAGCAGGAATGTAAACGAAGGCTCTGCATCCAAAAACTCTAATGTGCTTTAAGCTGGGTTTCTTACCGTGCCACAGCTCATATGGTGTCTTCCTTACTGCTTTGGAAAGTAGTCTGTTTTGAAGATAGGTGGCTGTTGCTGCTGCTTCACCCCAATATTTATCAGGTAGTCCTGAATCTGTAAGCATGCACCTTATCATTTCTGTTAGTGATCTGTTTTTCCTCTCAGATACGCCATTTTGCTCTGGTGTATATGGTACTGTCTTCTGATGCTCAATACCGAGTCCTCTTAAGTACCGTTCTATTTTCTGTCCTGTGAACTCGCCTCCATTGTCGCTGCGTAGAGTTAGCATATTCCTCTTGAATCTGTTTCTGGTCATGTTCACGTAGTCTTGCAGCTTTTCAAAGACTTCATCTTTACTTTTTATTAGATAAGTGACTGTGAACCTGGAGTAGTCGTCAATGAATGTCAGCATATACCTTTTGTCTCCTACGGTTCGCGTTTTCATAGGTCCGCATACATCACTATGTACCAGGTCTAGTGGTCTGGAAGCTCTGTTTTCACTTTTCTTAGGAATTGTTGTCCTTGTCGCTTTCGCTTTTATGCAACATTGGCACTTCATCATTTCTGAACAGTCTGACACTTTGAGATCCCTGGCTTGGTCTCTCTTCTGCATTTCCTTTATGCAATCTGGGTGTCTGTGTCCTAATCTTCTATGCCACTTGTGAATACAGTCAGCGTGTTTCTGTGTACTCAGCTTTGCCTGCTGTGCTGCGATATCCAGACAGTATAAATGTTCTTTTATTCTGGCTGTAGCTAGTGTTTCTCTTCCGTTTTGGATAAAACACTTATTATTCTGAAACTTTACAGTAAGTCCTTTTTCTACTAGATTCTTTACTGATAGCAGTGCTCCCTCAAGCTTGGGAACATATAGCACATCTGTTACGGGTATTTCTGTATAGCTGCCATTACCCTTGGAGCATAGGAATTGACCATTCCCTTTCCCTTCTGCAATGATATTTGTTCCATCTGCTAGGTAGATTGTTTCTTTATGGTTCAAATCAAGTTCAGTAAAGAAGTCCTTGTTATTTGTCATGTGACTAGTCGCTCCTGAGTCTACATACCACTTTTCTGATAATTGGTTTACTGTCGCTTTAAATGTTCCATTCCAATTGTGTGCTCCTGTATCTGTAAGTGTGGCTTTGGCTCTTTGTTTGTGTAATCTTTCTGGTGGTTTGTGCTGCTCTGCCTTCCATATGGTGCAATCTCTTTTCAGGTGACCCACTTTCTTGCATCTGAAACATGCTCTTGTTTCCCTGGTGTGTGGCTTAGTGTCCGCCATTTTAAGTGCTTTCTCTGTGTCACTTTCAGTATTGCACTCTGTAAGCTCCTTTCTGCGTTGATACTCCTCTATGAGCCTGTTCTTCACAAAGTCTGGTGTGATTTCTGCTTCAGGTCTCATTTCTAGTGCGTTTATTAGTGCACTGTATGTATCTGGTAAACTGCAAAGGAGGATGGCTGCTATGTGGTTGCTTTTGATTTCTTCTCCCATTGACCTGAGCTGTATGGTTATCTCTAGTAGTGCACTGATGTGTTCTTGCATTGTCTTGCCTTTATTAAATCTCATTTGATATAATTTTCTTAATAGGAATAGTTTGCTGTTCAAACTTGCTCCTTCATGCACTCTCTGCAAAGCACACCACATGCCTTTAGCTGTACTCTCTTGTCTTATGTGTATAAGCTGTTCATCTTCCACTAGTAAACTTATAGTGGCTCTTGCCTGTCTGTCCTTCTTAATCCACTGCTGATCCTCTCCTTCAGGTCTGTCTGCATTTATAACATCCCATAAATCATCTCTGGTTAATAGCATTTCTACTTTAAACTTCCATGTTTGATAGTTCTCATTAGAAAGCTTGCTTGCAGCTAGTCTGAGATCTGTGTAATTTGCCATAACCCTTCCTTGTATAGATCTCTCTATTCTTCTGTGGTATTAAACTTGTTTTACTCACAGTTTTCTTTCCAAGGTTCTCCTGGGTTGTTTCTTGTGCATTACACAGTCTGCTGTCTGCGCCTGCTGGGACTTGCAGTGCGACTCGTGATCTGGATGCTGCTTGGGATGCACTCCTGAAAACTTTATCTTGTACAGACTCCAGTCTGGGCCCATAACCTGTTGGTATAGTGCGATGGATCGATACCATAGGTGTGCAGTGGGGAGCCTTAGATAAAGTATTACCTCAGGAGTTACCTTGTATACAGACAGAACGAGACTTGAGATGTATATCTTGTTTATATAGTACTGAAATAGCAGGATCAATACAACAGGTTTCAGTATCATCAGCTTATCTCCTTCTCCCTCAGAGACTCTTCTAGAAAGAACACATGTGAGGTAAAACAAACAAGTACATAACATATGCAACAGACAAACACTACATCTCTGTAACTATACAGCGCCATCTGCTGCCCCTGTACGGTAACTACATGCATGTAAACAAAACCATAGTCTGTTGTCCATATTTCAACAGTGGCTGCTAGAGAGAGCGCTGAAATTGTTGCCGATTCGTCCTCTTGATCACACTCCTGAGGAAAGTTCAAAACAGGGTACAACTTGCACAGGTTAATACTTGCATTGGTTAATTGGTTAACATTATCTTTAACATTTACACAGTTGCTAAGTGTTTATTTGTTACACCTTAATGCGTCATTCTCCGCAACCAATTTTTCTCCCGATATATATGGTGGCGGTGGGGCCGTGGCTATCAGTTTTCTGATCGAGCCAGATCCCGCCGCCTGAGCCAATCCTCTCTGTATGTCACCCTCCTGTTGCCACAACTGTAAATAATCATAATGTTTGATTCGTCTCTTGGCTGATTTAATGAGACATATCCTTCTCCTTAGATTTAGTAACACTTCTGGGCTAAAGCTACCTATTCTTGGGAATTTCTCCCCGTCATGTACAGTCATTCTTTCCCATTCATCACATAAAACCTCTGTGTGTGAACCGTATTTTTCACACATTACATACCTGGCCGACCCTATTGGTCGGTTTACTAAATCAACCCGAACCGAGGTTGATCGCCCCCTACCTGAACAACTGGCCCCCATAACTTGCAGGTGTTGCTTTTCTTCAGCGAACCCTTACAAAAACCAAGATGTCCGGGGCAGGCTGGCGGTGAAGTTTACCGAGTACTCCACTCACTTCTCGCCCACGTTGGCCAGTAACACAATCACTGTATCCAGAGCTGTTGTACCCAACCTAGGGCCCCTGTGAACCTTTATTTACTGGGGCGCGTTCCCCAGCAAGTAGCGGTTGTTGGATAGTTCCTGAGTGACCAGCGAACTTCCCTTAAAATAAAAAAAATTACACAAATCACGTTAAAATGTACTAATAGCGTTTATGACCTTCGTACACAAATAGTACCGGTCAGGTTTACTAATGCACACAATTACGTGCGGTACAATCGTTCAGCACATAAGCAACTAATCTTATGTGTGGAGCGACCAGTGGAATCGAAAATTTCGGCTGCGAATTCCTTCAGCCAGAGCTTAATGGCCTATATGGGTTCCGCACCAACCCTTCTTGGTGTTGTGCTACTTGTCTCTATAGCGGACTTCCTTGTCTGCTGTACCTGGACCTCCTGGTCTGTTATGCGACCTCCTGGTCTGTTACAGTATGACCTCCTGGTCTGCTACACTCTAATGCTCAAATTTTTTATGTTTAACCAGAGATGCCTCCCTAGCCACCATGCACGTCACTTACATGTATGTACCTTCACGAGAACTCGATACTTTTCTTGTGGTTCAACCTCAAAATTGTATAATTGCAAACACTCACTCACCACATGTACACTTTTGTTTCTATTTCTATTTCTGCGCAGAAATTTTCTTTAAACCAGATGTGTTGTAAATTTGGAGAAGGATCTGTTAATCTAAATTTCGGATATAAAAATAGATTTGCGCTATTTATCGCCTGTTGCGTTACTTACCGCGTTGCGCTATTTATCGCGTTGTAAAAAAAAAATTAACACTTGTGATTTGAGTTACGTGGTCGTACCCGTACGCTCCGTTGCGTAATATACGCTGCGTGCGTCGGCCCTTGGATTGCGTACACAAGTCTCAGTCCTTTGTTAGAGACACGTGTACGCAAAGCAAAGATCCACCGTAACACAATTTATACGTTTATCAATGTAGATGATCCTTTATCATCTACCACGCACCACACTGACTTCGCCTTGTCTCTCAGGCACAGCTGTGTGTTTGTCTATACTTTAACTATATTACCTTTACTCTTAAACTATGAAATAGCGGCAAATCTCTCTTAGCACGTTTATCAACTATAAAACTGGCAAACAGGAGAGTGATATACGAAAATACACGAATGAAAAGAAATGCAGATATGCGTGCGTGTGTACGCAAGACAGAAATAAACAGTTTTAAAAAGACACTATCGTTTTGTTCTTACCTCCGGTTCCCGGATTCCTTCAGCACCCTTTACTAAGAGAAGCAGACGCTTATCCCGACAGCACTACGAGGAATATAACCTCCCGCCCTTTGCTGATGGATAATGTCTGCTGTATCTACCTAGTGCAGATATGTGAAGGACGGGCGAGCCGCCAATTGATAAAGCTAGATATTTATCGTATATAAAATCCTTTATGAGGTCTAAGAACACTGTACGCTATTTACGTATGAAGTACCGTAAGGGTACGCTCGCTGCGTAACAATCGCTTAGCCGTAGTCGAGACGCTCAAGCGTCACGTTCGCTCACGGCCAAGAGATCACAGGCAGGCACGCTATTGGCTGCTGACTAACGTAATGGTTCACTATAGCGTAACGGACGCTGTATCGGGAGCGGGCTGCTCGAGCGATACAGACGCTCACGAGAATACGCTGTTGGTATCGGGCACACTTATAGGTGAGCGACTACCGTAATGCTACGCTATCAGCGTAGCGGACGCTCGAGACCACGAGGAGATCACGAGCGGCGCTGACGCTCACAATGTTAAACCTTTATATCTAAACCATAAACAATGAAATATGCTGTAAAACCTTAGTGTAGAGATAGGGTGTAGATGCAACCTAGTGTAACCTTATTAACTTAAAAGCTGTTTGAGCGTCACCGACGCTCTGAGAATACTAGACACTATAAGAAATACACAGATACCTGGGCTTAGGGTCCAACGCCTAATATGTATATATTTTGAATGATATACTTTGCAAAAGAATTAATACAAATACAAATCATACACTACAATATAACATAGACTACCTAACCAGATAACTGCACAGGAAATATAATACAATTACTATTTAAGGGAAAATAAGAGAAAAAGAGGAGGAGAGAGAGAGAGAGAGAGAAATTGGCCCACAATAACAAGAAGATCAATATAGTTGCGGAGAAACACTTACGCACAAGGGGAAACGATCGCATGCGCCTCGATATCCAGCTCCCGATTATCAGCAATGAGAACCGTTGAAGAGAGTGAACTGGATATGGTCGGCCTGCCTATTTATGCCCCACACACAATGCAATTCAATGGTCCCTACAATCTCATTGTTCATTGGACACAGGAATTCGGCTTCGCATTATAACAAAAGGTCATAGGTTGATTCATACAGGTGGGCTGTGACTGCTTCCAACTGTTCAGGTGGGTGGGACACTGAGTTTCCCGCCGCATGACTAAATAAGAACAAATAATAGTAAATGGACATAAACTTCTTATGTCCATAACTATTCGCACGAGCGATTAATCCGCTCCAAACCAACACCGGAATATTGCTATTTAAATACTCTTCCGATGGGTACCAAACACCACTGTATGACCCCTGTTAGACCCTTCGTACAATACAAAGAGGGATTTCTCTGTTCAGGAACATGCTATGTTAACTAAACTTTCAGAATCTATCAAAGGGACCATGATCTACAAAATACATTATATAGTGAAAATATGAAACGATTGAGTCGCACGCTACGATCACATAAACTCTACCGTAAATACGCATACCATGCGCCTGCGGGTGCCCGCGACTGTGAGTATGCGCACGTACGGGAGAGCGCACGCATGCGCAGCACGGACCTGTGTGATGTGCAAATATGGTAGTGTGCATAGAGATATTTTTCTGACTTTGACAGCTCCAACCAGTCAGGGAGCCGCAGGCTGCAGATTCAGTCATCATTGGACATCGGCGCCATCGTTCAGACCGGCTGCCCAGTAGAAGTCTGCAGCGCTGGCGCGGCTGCAGTTGTTTGACGGCAGCCAGTGGGTGAGCAGGGAGAGCATCGTCGCAGATCGGATCGGTGATAGAGATCCGATCTGTGGCGGGTGACGGGGGGCCCTCTCACAGCATGGGGCCCAGGGGTACTTATCCCCAGAGCCCCCCCCCTTAATCCGGCTCTGCTGTACCTAACTGAAAGAGTACACATACATGCAATACAGTTTAGCTGGAAGCACCAGCAATATTGGTAATTCTTTCAGAAGCAAAGAAATATACTTTAGCATTGAGTCTGGTACAATAAATTGAATAAGCATCAAATATCACCCATTCAGATGTCAGACAGGTAAGGTGCCCGCAAGGAAAACGCGTTTCACCCGGTTACGGGCTTGTTCACTTCCATTCTGAGCTGCTAAGTGTCTTGACATCTGTCACAGTGATCTATTTGAACCAGGATCCATTAGTATCCAAAAAATAGAGGTGACCCAAAGGGACCTACTGTAATCTAATCCAATAGTCCATTGTAACTACTTGCCTTTATTCTAGAATCATTTTCTTGCTTTTCTTCCTTCTGTGAACTCTCATCCACGATTCTGGGGTGCGTGTCCCCTCAGGAAACACGTCTCTTCAGTCTAACGTGGACAGCAGATTCACACCTACTCATCTATTACTATTCCCTTTTCCCACGCATTCTCAGCATTCCCTTTCCAAGAAGGAATCAATCCTCCTGTTTCGGTGCACTCTCATTGGTGCTATAGGGTCAAACCTTCCTACAACCATACCCCTACGTTCACGCCCAATCTTGTCCGATCTTGGAAGCTAAACGTAGGTGGGCTGAGTCAGTACCTAGATAGGCGACCACTAGGGAATACCCAGTGAAGTAGGGAGACTCTCTTCCCTGTAGAAACAACACCAACAGCAGCATCACCACTTACACTCAATCCTCCTTCTTCTTGATCCTCATTCTTTTCATCTATGACAGTGGTTAATTATTAGAATTGTTATTCAGTGATTGGGTCCTCCCACTCACGAATTAACCCAATTTAGGGCTGCATCAATACAAACACACTGTCACGATCCGGGTACTAAGACACTATCTCCCTTCTGGTTGTACGCCCTCCGCGGCCTCCGCCGCCGTTCCTGTGTTTCCAGTATACGGACTTACCAGTGTAATGTCTCATGTCTGCCGCTGCCTCCGCTGTCATCCATGCGGTTCCAGTATACAAGTTGCCAGTGTGGCGTCTCCTGCCCTCCGTGGCCTTCGCCGCCATTGCTACTGAATCTCCACATGGTTTTCCAAACTAACTTTCCCTCCAAGTGCTAACATGGGCGCAGCCATCTTGGTTTCAGTCACATGCCTCAGTCTCCACCAATCCGCTGCACTGTGAATCTGCATGATTGGTCAGCCAATGCCTGCCCTGCAGCAGGTATAAGTATCCTGTGCCTGGGCCAGGAAATCGTCAGTGCTTTTATTGTCATCTGTGATTCCAGCCTACAAGCTTCACTACAGACTTTCTCCTGCAATTCCATTCTGCAGTTCAGCCTGACTTCCCTGGTGATTACACTCTGCAGTGTAACCCGACTCTCCAGTGTTAACCCTCTACAGTCTACTTTGGATTCCTGTGTTTGAACTTTTGCTTTTCAGTAATCATCCTCCATTCCTCAGTTCCAGCGCACTCCAGCTTCTTTTCTCATCTTCCAACGAACCCCAGCTTCTTTACTCATCTTCCAGCGAACCGCAGCTTCATTTATTGTTTACAGAACTTTCCTCCATATTCCAGGTTACTGGTCTTTACCAATTGTGCACCTAATTATCACGTGTGACTTTCTATTATTCTTTTGCACGTTATTTGACTTTTTATTTATTAAAAGCACTTAAGGCATTTCCAGTTGTCGTGGTCACGCCCTCGGGCATTCATTGCTACTGTCATTACGCATGTCCAGGAGTCACATAGCTCCTCCTAAGTTCAAATACCCGTCAGCCCCTACAACTGAGGCTCCCAGTCACGGTCTCCAGCCCTCAGTTGTGACACACAGTTTGTACAGATCTTGGGCAGACGGAAGTAGCATAGTATGTAGATATCTTCCGATATGCGTTTATCCAGGCATAATTAAGATCTGAACATTTTCTAATTTTGGGAGACATTTCTCTCCAGCTGGCATATCCACGTTTGTCTTATATTTAATTTGTTTTGCTGAATCTCCATGCATTTTAAAGAGTAGAAATAAAGACTTCATCATTAACTTTTAGATACATTACCTATTAACTTACATTTAGTTAACACAAGAGTGCGCCCAAACAAGAGTCATACTTTTCTCTTTTCGTACATACATGCTCTCCCCCTTTTTTGACTCTGGGCGCACCGCCACACGGACAGAGAGGAATTGCTAATATATTATTGTCCATCTCTGGCCTCTATACTATTACCCATGTACTTTGAATCTAGGTCGGTGCAGGATCAAAAACCCTCCTTTTTTGAGTTCCCAAAATTCACAAGGATCTCAATAAACCTCCCGGTCGCCCGATCATATCTGCACGTCAATCTCTGTATCAACCCGTTTCCCAGTTTTTGGATTGTGTGCTACAGCCACTTGTTTTGAAGCAACCAAAATGCTTGAAAGACACCACGTCCTTCCTTTTGCTTTTGGACTCTTTTGGTCCAGTACCAGAGGGAACACTGCTGTGTACGATTGATATCTGCAGCTTGTACACCAGCATACCCCACGAAGGGGGCTTGAATGCAATGAGGTCTTTTCTACACAAGGAAGCTATGTGTGACGTGGACCTTGACCTGTTCATGACCCTGCTGGAGCTTACCTTAACAAGAAATTTTTTCCTCTTCGATGGTAGATTTTACCAACAAAAATCAGGATGTGCCATGGGTAGTAACGTGGCACCATCCTATGCCAACATCTACATGTTACAAGAGGAGTCATTGATGTTCTTCCAAGATCCCCTAGTAGCTCAGTCCATAGCCCTTTACGCAAGATACATTGACTACAAGATCACTGGCTGACAGAATTCCGTGGACTACTTCCTTTGATACTTCTAGTCCCATTTTGAACAGAGCCAACAGAGCCCTCTGGCCCATAGTCTCCATGGACGCTTCTCTCCCATTTAAACACACCACCCCCATGATGTGTTACAGGAGGGGTCGTAATATTAAAGACCTGGTGGTACACACGGATATCTCCAGTGTTTCGAAGCCTTCCAAAGGAACTTTCCTTTCAAAAAAATCAGGCTGCTACCGATGTTTAGGGTGCACTACCTGCAGCCACATGATGACTGGGTCTACGTTTACGTTACCCCTCACAGGTAGAAAAATCACCATCAGACATGTAGTCTCATGTACTACTACACACATAATTTACCTTATCATCTGTCCCTGCAACCTCTGCTATGTAGGGAAGATGATTAGGACTTTGAGGGAACGCATGGCTCTCCACCGTTCGGCCATTAAGTTCGCCATTATGGGAACTTTCTCTGATCAACCTGTGGCCAGACACTTCTACGAGGCTGGACATTCACTGGGAGACCTCAAGCACATCATCATTGATCACGTCCCCAAACACATCCGGGGAGGCCACCGTGATGGCTTATTGCTTCGCAAAGAGGCGACTTGGATCCACGGGCTCAGCACGATTCATCCCAAGGGCCTCAATGAGAGAATTGTGTGGAGCATATTTGGGTAGCTGCTGATTGGTATATCAGAGCATATCTATATGTTATGAATATGGACGGGCTTTAGGCCAAATTAGACTAAGGAGTGTGTTGACACCCTTGGTCTAGACCTTTCTTACTGTATCACCACTACTATTAACCACAGTGACTTCAATATCATTGAAGAGGGGATTATGGGGACCCTCTCTTCATTATCACAATATCTAGGCTTTAGCATCGTAGGTCTATACTTATATGCATCTGCTCTATTTACATTCTCTTTGTAATCTTTGCATGCAGGGCACTCTACTTTAAACATTTGTTTGGATTGCTTTAGCGGGCTTGGATGCATCGGTGGTGCCGGGCTGGTATCTCCATTTCACTTTGTTGTAACTTGGTGTTTGCATGTAGGCACTATGTTTTTTTTTGTGTATTGCGCTCTGCCTTATGTCCCTCCTCTCTCCCCGTTCTCCAGCCTCCGGCCTGCGGGTACAGCGTCTGCTGTTGCCAGGCAACGGACGTCCGCGCTCAGCTCGGACGTCACGGCACGTCATCTCCAGGCGCCTCCCACACGCCGGACATGTAGCTCCGGGTCTGCACGCACGGGTGCTGTGGCGGGTTCTTCTTCCTCCTATATAGGTGAGTGGGTTTTTCTTTTTCTGCTTGTCTCTTTCACATCTTGAGAAAGGGATTAAATTCCCCGAAACGTCGATGAATGATGTATTGCATTTAATACAGTGACTTTTCAGCAGTCCTCGAGTGCCGCAGTTTTCCTTGCTCAGTGTTACATTTACTCTGAGGGCACCGGGGCATCTTTAGTATTCATGAGAGTGCCGGGCTGTCGATACAATTATATATATATATATATATATATTTAGACAAAACAGATACTCTCCCTTTTGCGCTATTAAACAGAAAGTGAGAAAGGATTGGGTTAAGGCTGCCAAATTCCACTAAGTCCCTTGTTAGGAGGGACTAAAAAGATACAAATATGTGCCAGTAGAGGAATGGGCGCACTTGGTTGTTTTTCCACCCAATATTCAATGGGGAAAAACAGCAGTCTCCCTAAGATATTTACTCCTAATTCGTGAGCATAAAACCACATTTAACATGTTCCATGTAAAATTTATTACAACATAAAAGCAATGATACAAAACGGTATAGTATCTCTTCTTGCAGATAACACCATATAGTACAGAGGACCAGTTGAAATAACTTTGATAGATTCCTCCTTCTCCTTTGACAATTCGGAGATTTGATGTTTATGAACAAATAACCCTAAATAAGGGTTATTTGTTCATAAACATCAAATCTCCGAATTGTCAAAGGAGAAGGAGGAATCTATCAAAGTTATTTCAACTGGTCCTCTGTACTATATGGTGTTATCTGCAAGAAGAGATACTATACCGTTTTGTATCATTGCTTTTATGTTGTAATAAATTTTACATGGAACATGTTAAATGTGGTTTTATGCTCACGAATTAGGAGTAAATATCTTAGGGAGACTGCTGTTTTTCCCAATTGAATATTGGGTGGAAAAACAACCCAAGTGCGCCCATTCCTCTACTGGCACATATATATATATATATATATATATATATATGCACAGAAAGTCCCGGCACTCCTCTGTAAAGGTGTAGAAGCTGCGGTGCCCTCCCACAGGTATTACCTCATATGCATGTGGAAAGAATAGAGGCGGCACTCACGCAGACTTTTGCAGGTGTAGAAAGGTCAGTTTAATGTACCGACATGTTTCGGGGACTTGCCCCGTCCTCAGGGCCTTAACTTAATCTTTAAGGCCCTGAGGACGGGGCAAGTCCCCGAAACATGTCGGTACATTAAACTGACCTTTCTACACCTGCAAAAGTCTGCGTGAGTGCCGCCTCTATTCTTTCCACATATATATATATATATATATATAAAATTAATATTGTACACAATCACTTTTTTGGGGGGGGGGATAGATTATTAATTTACAATGTGATTCTGAGGGATATTAGAATCAAAACATGGCAGAATTAGAGTTGCATGGACATGTAAGATTTTATACAAGAAAATGGCACTTATTTATAGGAGACTACTAAAAGATGGCGCTCCTGAGAGTTTACATGAAAATGATACTTATATATGAAGCTTATATACGTTTTTGTTTTAAAATAATGCATTTCAATAAATAGTGAATAGCTCCTTGTGCAGCTGCAGAACTGCGCACCCTGCAGCCTGTGGAGCTGCACAGCGTGTCCTTCGGATGCTGTGGGCAGTATTTTACTTACCGAAGCCAGTGGCCTTACCCCCTAAGTGTGACATCCGCACTGCAGCTGTGTTACGGCACTACTGGAAGCAGTCACATAGATCCATCTAAGCACACAGGTGGATGTTTGCATGGATTTACGATAGCTGGAAGCTGATGAAACAGTGTCTGCTTTACGTTTGACTCAAGCCATTAGTGGTCCAATACCATGAACACCAGTGGTTCTATTGAGGAATGGGGGTGAGATTTGTTGACAATACTTATTATTTTTCCTCTCTAAGGGGGACATTAACTAAGCAGTAATAAGAGCGGAGAAGTGAGCCAGTGGAGAAGTTGCCCATGGCAACCAATCAGCACTGATGTAACATCTATAATTTGCATACGATAAAATGATACAGAGCTGCTGATTGGTTGATGGGGCAATTTCTCCACTGGCTCACTTCTCCGCTCTTATCACTGCTTAGTAAATGTCTCCCTTAGAAACTAATTGCCCAATTTAGGATTTGGACCTTTTAAGAAAAGATGATATCTAACAACTGCAATTGTGGAATGGATCATGATTAGCTATAAGATTATATGATGATACACAAAACTCGTAAGTGAAAAGAATAACAGCAGCGTTTAACCTCTCCGGTAACACAGCCATTGTCTTGCAGGCTGTTCAGGCAGACTAGGGCGCAGTGATCAAATTCCAGCCCTCTCACATAATGACATCTGCATCCTTTGGATGGGAATACGGCATCTGGATTTGTCATGTGCAGGATCTTGTTTTAAATCGAAACAATCCTCTCAATATGTGTTTCTGCCAGACAAGTCAGGACAGCACATTTAAACAGCTTGGGGAGTTCGTTCTCCCCTTTCAGATGTTTGCAATAACATGCATAGAGAAGCCCCTCCAGACTAAACTCTCTTACTTTCTGCATTTGCTAATTGTTTTTTCAGACTGTTTGAGACAAGGGGCCAAGTCTTGGAAGATCCAGGGGCCGTACAGAGTCGAACAGTTTTCTAGAACCGGAGAATAATAACAACGTTAATATTCTTTTGTATGAGATACATTTAAATCCCTTTATTGCAAACCGCCTGCCAACGAGACTTTAATGCCAGGTCAATGATCTGAAACTATTTCTATCAAAGAGGTTAAGCAACACAGTGTAGGCCAAATCTGACGCCTTCAAAGTCTCTAATCCCATCACAAGAACATGCAATTTTTACTCCTAAAAAGAGCCCGATATAACCTTATAAATAAAAATAAGCAGCGCTGGGTAACATCAAATTTCAGGAGCAGTTCCCACAATGCATTTCATCCTTGACATTGTTGTGTATTATTAGCCTTGTTTTGCCTTAAGAAGCAAAAACTCCAGCATGACCGCCAAAATAGCTTAACAGCGAATGCCACGAGGAACCAGAGAATGTCTAGCGCTGCTGTCCTAGACGTATTTATATTTGCCACGGACGGATCCAAGAAATAGAAGGTTAAATTGATGCTACTCTTCTGTGCATTTCATCTGGGAGTAGCTGTACATCCAAAATGTTGTAGTGAAATTGATACACAGCAGCTGCAGCTTACTTAATAAGCAGTTAATGTAGCTAGCAGAACTCAAGGATGTTTCCCAGATCAGCTTAACAATGAGCAGCTCTGTTGTTTAACATTAATGTTACTTCTCACATCTTGACGAACGTGGAATCAGAGGGAGGGCGCTTTTATCTGTCTTTTTGCAGCAGGACTATATATATGATTTGTGGCTAGTACATCATACAAACCCAAAATCTCCAGGGAGCAGAGGGGACTGAAGCTGGAGGAAGGAAGGAAGGAAATACTTTGAGAAGGATAAACAGAGACTCAGGAACGTTCTACAGATGGGCAAGGATCGGTACATTCAGACACATGGGACACGGTTTCCTCTGAAATACTTATAAATAGGACAAGGCTAATTGTGGCACCACTCGCTAAGCCTTAGAATGCCATCACAAGCCATAAATAGAGTGCGACACTTAACCTCTAATAACCGCTTTGTTTGGGTTGTCAGCTGCCAGTCTAGTATAAATGTACAGGGTTTTCTGCTGTAGAGGACGCACTCGCTTCACCAAAATATGCCAAAAACAATTGTCTGCCATATTCGGTCTGGCCCATTTGCAAACCACAGACAAGGGGGTAAATTTACTAAGATGGGAGTGCTATTTAAGATGGGATGTTGCCCATAGCAACCAATCAGATTCCAGGTATTATCTTCTAGAAGGTGCTAGATAAATGAGAAGTAGAATCTGATTGGTTGCTATAGGCAACATCCCATCTTAAATAGCACTCCCATCTTAGTAAATTTACCCCAATGTGAGCCCGTAACAGTTCTTTATGTGCCCAAATGCGACAGCTTATCATCTTAGTGCAATTCAAGATCCACGTCTACTTTACAGTGTTTGTAAATTGCTTCATAAAATCTATACGGGCATAGCTTTCCTAAACTGCAGAGATTTCAGAAAATGCACTGGGTGGAAGCAGTAAGAATGTTCAGTCATAGTCTGACTTGCTCACATTTTAGGCCAAACCCTTACATGGGGAGATTATACAAACTCTATACAGGAATTGAACCCATGACCCCAAAGCTGTGAGGCAGAAAGGCTATCCACTGTCCTGAGAAGAGAAAAATGACCAGGCGCTAATGAATTTATAAGAGTTAGAATATAAATACCAAGATATAAAACCTGAGCAGAAATATATGTGCACATATATTAAATACATACATTTGCAAGATAGCCAATGTACGAAAAAGACAAATAGGATAGGATATTATAATTATAATAAATATTCATGTATAGCATACATATATTTCCAATGGTGGTATTTTTTCCATATCCTACTCTATGATAAGATTTAGCGCAATACTCCTATCCTATTTATCCATAGCCAGATTAAGGGGGGGGGGATGCAGGGCATACTATACCCCGGGCCCCCCTTTGTCAGGGGCCCCCCAGCCAGAGCACACTGATATCACTAGCTTTCCCTCTTAAGCAGTAGCAGAACAAGTAGTTGGAATGCGAACAGGACAGTATGTAGTGCAGACAGAGACACAGGAATATCATGTTTTATGAGCTATCGACAGAGCTTTCTGACCTGAGGAGAGATAGGAGGGTGGAGAGAGCTGTAAGTGACACATGGATCCCAGCTTCTCCTCCTCCTCATCAGGGTGTCTGAGTCCTGTGTAAACTGTTATGCAACTAAACCATTTGTGTCTAGAGATAGAGACACACACAGAAAATAGTACTGAGTCCTGTCCCAGTGTGTAAGTAGTACAGAGGCTATTGCTATTCTTGCATGTGACAAGATAAATTATTTTTATTTTTAAGGTTATGTTGTCTTTGTTCCGCTACAAGATAAGTTTCTAAAATAGTTGTCTTTCAATTAGGTGGAGTACCCATGAATTATTAAACTATTAGTTAAAACTAATATACACCATTGGTTTAAATTTAATATACACACTCTATACCTCCCACCACGACCCATTCCAGGAGGAACAAAATGCTCTCTACCTGGACTTCCTTCTTAATTTATGATTGTAATCACCTGTGTTGAAGTACCTTTCTTATCAATTAAATAGTTCAACATAGGTGACGCCATCATATATTAAGTGGGAAGTCCAGGTAGAGAGCATTTTGTCCCTCCTGGAATGGAACATGTTGGGAGGTATGCACAAGTTAATATACATCCTCCACCTTCCATCGGGGCCCCCCCCCTGTCTTAAGTGCCCCAGGCACCCCTAAGGCTTAATCCGGCCCTGTATTTATCCACTGTGCTGCCCCAACTCTTCAATGTCATCTTTCACATATCCCTCCTAAAATAATACTTTGTTTAGCTTTATGCCTTAAATTAGTCATGATTTAAGGAACAGTGGCAAGGTCTTCATTATATGTGGTGGGAATTTTATGTGTGTGAATGTTTTTATTACATGGGTCCAAGTGCACCAATTATTCTTATAAAGTAGGAAATTCAGTCTCTGGAATCTCAAAGGTGCCAGAAAGTGACACTTATTTTGTGGTGATAAAAAGCTGATTGCCCTTGTGCAAAGCAGAGAATACCCCCGTATGCGCCCTGTACACCACGTTATCCCTTATACTTTTTTGAAAAAGGAAGCACATTCATGCACTTAGGGCCTGGTTCAGAGAAGGACGCTAATTCAGCTACAAGTACGACTATCTCCGCCAGTGGCGGAACTAGCGAACGGTGGGCCCAGGTGCGACAAAATGCTTTGCCCCCCCCCCCCCCCCTCATCCTAACCAAGTCCACCCCTTCACCCCTGGAGAGGATCTGGTGAGGGGGACCTGCTCAGGGCCAGAGAATTTGATACCTAGCAACAGTGCCGTAACTAGACATTTTAGCACTGTGTGCAAGCAACCGCATCGGAGCCCCACCCCTACATGCAAAACAGGGGCAGCGTGCGCCGTAGGCGCGTGCAAAATATATAGGGGCGTGGCTTCGTGGGGAAGGGGTCAAAATAATACCAATGGCCACAAAATAATACCAATTCATATAACAGTGCACAGTAGTCTCCATCCCCTTTTTACACATTACGGCAGACAGCGTCCCCTTTTTACACATTACGGCAGACAGCGTCCCCTTTTTACACATTAAGGCAGACAGCATCCCCTTTTTACACATAACGGCAGACAAAGTCCCCTTTTTACACATTACGGCAGACAGCATCCCCCTTTTTACACATTACGGCAGACAGCGTGCCCTTTTTACACATTACGGCAGACAGCGTCCCCCTTATTACACATTACGGCAGACAGCGTGCCCTTTTTACACATTACGGCAGACAGCGTCCCCCTTATTACACATTACGGCAGACAGCGTGCCCTTTTTACACATTAATGCAGACAGCGTGCCCTTTTTACACATTCCGGCAGACAGCGTCCCCTTTTTACACATTACGGCAGGCAGATTCACCCTTTTTACACATTACGGCTGACGGCGTCCCCCTTTTTATACATTATGGAAGACAGCGTCCCCCTTTTTACACATTAAGAAAGAAAGAAAGAAAGTAAGAAAGAGAAAGAAAGAAAGAAAGAAAGGAAGAAAGAATTATACTTACTGTCTCCGCTGGCTCAGGCTCCTCAGTGCAGCTTCTGGTAGAGATCCCGATTCCCAGGCAGGAGAGAAGGAGAAGGAGGAGGAGGGAGGTGGAGGAGGGAGCCGCAGCAGCGCTGTGTTATTGGTGGAGGCGCTGCTGCTGCTGTCCCAGTCCTTCACCATAGGCTGTTCTCCGCCGCTGTGAATGCTGGGATGCGCTTCACAGCGTCGGAAGACAGCCTATGGTGAAGCAGAGGGACAGCAGCAGCGCCTCAACCAATAACACAGCGCTGCTGTGGCTCCCTCCTCCACCTCCCTCCTCCTCCTTCCCCCCGTGGCAGCTGCGCTCCTCTCCTCCTGTGTGCTGCGGGCAGCTGTGTGCTGCGGGCGGCTGTTGCCCGCAGCACACAGCAGCATGTAATGAGTCAGTTTGACTCAAAGCATGCTTTGGGCCCCTGGACAGTGGCGGGCCCCAGTGCAACGCACTGGTTGCACTGGCGGTAGTTCCGCCTCTGATCTCCGCACCAAACAGCAAGTACAGCTGCCGGCCAGAGATGAAAAGAGACACCCACCGGAGTGACCGCAACTCATTTGCAATTGCGCACACATACGCAGTTTATTCGCAAGAACAAGCAACACCGGGTAGCTCTATGGCCACGCCGACTGCACCTGGTAGTAATCATGTAAGCACCATGCTTTTGTACATTAGAGCTCGTGCTCACGTCAGATACATCCCCCCTGAAAATGGCCATGACACGCCTGCGTTTTTACAACCACTCCCGCTAACACCATGTTAACACCCCCAAACAGTCAATTCCTGTCAATCACTTTGCGAAGGCATCCTCATGGCGTGTGCGGCTTTGAAGCGGTACCGCAACGCATGTGCAAATGTGAGCGCAGAACACGCGCAGTCTGACGATAATCTCTCGGCTTTGTGTACTTCTCTGAATCAGGCCCACAATACTGGAAATGAAATCACATGGAAATCTGTGGTCCAGTTAAACCGAGCCTAGCGTACTAGTCACATCGACAGTGTACAATTCCGGCTCTGAGAAAGACGTCAGCAGCGCACCGACCTCAGCACTTCAGCAAGGATGCTTCTTAAGGATTTCAATATACACATTCTACCAGGGCTATCAAAGACTGAATCTTTCAAAAAATGCAAAAACGAGCGCTGTCCTGCCATGTGGAAAATGATATTATTATTATTATTATTATTATTATTATTATTATTATTATTATTATTATTTAAAAAATATGTATAAAAAAATTATGAGATGATAATTTATGCCATACACATAAAATATCATAAAACTTAAATATTTATTATTTATTAACAGTTTCTTGTACAGCACAGCATATTCCGTTGTGCTTTACAATTGGAACTACAGTAATAGAACAAAACTTGGTAATAACAGACATAGAGCTAGGAAGGCCATATCGCAACTTTATAAACTATAGGGAAATAGGCACTGATACACAAGGATAGAATATAACTATTCACATTCATAGAAATCTCTCTGCACATGTTACTTCTGCCCCACCATCAGTGCTACATGGGTTTGCCCTAGTGTACAGTTACATAGTAACATAGTAACATAGTATTTGAGGTTGAATAGAGGCAAATTGCCCATCGTGTTCAACCTGTATTAAGTTGTGATGATTCTACATACTTGCTAAATAATGTTTTATGACTAGTTAGCTACTACAACTCATGTTACCCCCGGATTAACCACGTTGATATTTTAAGTATTATAACCTTGGATAGCTTTTTCATTCAGAAATTTATCCATTCCTTTTTTAAATCCAATTACAGAGTTCGCAATTACCACCTTCCCTGGCAGGGAATTCCACATCCTGATTGCCCTAACAGTGAAGAACCCTTTCCTCCATTGCGTTCGGAACTTTCTCTCCTCCAGTCGCAGCAAGTGCCCACGTGTCCTAAACTGTGTTCTTTTAATAAATAATTCCTCTGATAACTCTCTGTGATGTCCCTTTACATATTTGAAGATATTAATAATATCTCCTATTAGGCGCCTCTTTTCTAGTGTATACATATTCAGCCTAGTAAGTCTTTCCTTATAGTCCAGTCCTTCTAGGCCTTTAATCAATTTAGTAGCTCGTCTTTGAACACTTTCGAGTTCACTGATGTCTTTTTTATACAATGGTGCCCAAAACTGAACACAATATTCCAGGTGCGGACGTACCAATGCCTTATACAGCGGCATGATTACATCCGAGTCCCTTGTCTCAATTCCCCTTTTTATGCACGCTAGCACCTTACTTGCCTTCTTTACTGCGTTTTGACATTGTGTACGGTTATTAAGCCTATTATCAATGAATACCCCCAAATCTTTTTCCAACTCTGTTTCCCCTAGGCGTTCCCCATTTAATATGTAGGATGCAAGTTTGTTTTTAATCCCAAAATGCATAACCTTGCATTTGTCTGTATTGAACCTCATTTTCCATTTAGACGCCCAGAGTTCAAGTTTAGATAGATCATTCTGCAAGGACTCCACATCCAATTCTGAATTAATTACCTTACACAGTTTAGTATCATATGCAAAGATTGACACTGTGCTTTCCAGGCCTATTTCTAGGTCATTGATAAATATGTTGAACAGTAGTGGTCCGAGTACGGACCCTTGTGGTATTCCACTGGACTACTGGGGACCAGGTTGAGGACTTCCCGTTGACCAATACTCGCTGTACCCTGCTATCCAACCAGCTGCTTATCCATGTTCAAATAGTTTTTTCCTAGGCCAATCTCCTTTAATTTGATCATCAGTCTCCTGTGAGGAACTGTATCGAAGGCTTTTGCAAAATCTAGGAAGACCACATCCACTGCTTTTCCTTGTTCAAGATTTTTGCTCACTTCCTCGTAGAAGCTAATTAAGTTAGTCTGACATGACCTGTCAATCACAAACCCATGCTGGTTCTTGCTAATAATCCTAGCGGACTTTAGATACTCCTGTATGACGTCCCTTAGAATTCCTTCCAATATTTTCCCCACTATAGATGTTAAACTAACTGGTCTGTAGTTTCCCGGAAGATTTTTGGATCCCTTTTTAAATAATGGCACTACCTCAGCTATATGCCATATCTTCGGTACCATGCCTGATCTAATTGACTATCAAGTATAGGGGTCGTCCTAGTTGTGAACTAAGCTCCATAAGAACCCTCAGGTGAAGTCCATGAGGACCAGGTGATTTATTAATCTTAATTTTGCTTAGTCTCTCTCGGACTACTACTTCACTTAAACAAGTATCTAACCATGAATCATTACTGTCACAATTGTTATGCTCTATTCCCACCATCAGTTCTTCACTGGTGAATACTGATGAAAAGAATTTGTTCAGTATTTCCACTTTTATTTTGTCATAATTTATCAATTCTCCTAATTCATCTTTTAATGGACCTATATTCTCCTTTTTTAACCTTTTACCGTTTATGTATTTAAAAAACTTTTTAGGATTGGTTTTACTCTCTATAGCGATTTGCTTTTCATTTTCCATTTTAGCTGCTCTTATTGCTTTTTTGCATTTCTTATTACACTCCTTGTAATACTCCTTTCCGTTAGATTTAAATGCTTTGAAAGACCGCTTTTTTTTATCCATTTCTGCCTTAACCTTCTTGTTAAGCCACATCGGTCTGCGTTTACTGCCCATGGGAATAAAGTTATGAATATTGTTATCCAGCAACCCTTTTAAAACATCCCACATTTCCGAAGTGTTCTTGTTATTAAACAGAACCTCCCACTCTATGTCGTTAAGTGCACATCTAAGCATACTGAAATTAGCCTTCCTAAAGTTAAAAGTTTTGGTGGAACCCCTGTAGCTGTTTCCTGAAACTGATGTCGAATGTGATCATATAGTGATCACTGTTACCCAAAAGTGTCCCCAACTTTAGTGTTTGATATAATGTCCACATTATTAGTAATTACTAGATCAAGGGTAGTTTTAACCCTAGTTGGGTTCTCGACTAATTTAGACAAGTAGTGGTCCCTAAACATATTTAAGAACCTGCTGCCTCTCGCTTTAGCACATGAATCGTTACTCCAGTTTATATCCGGGTAATTAAAATCCCCAATGACAAGGATGTCCCCCAGCCGTTTTGATTTGCTGCAATAGTTGTTCTTCCTCATGTATGCTAATATCCGGCTGTTTGTAGCATGTGCCTATGACTAGTTTTTTCACATCAATACCCCCACTTGAGATTTCTGCCCATAGTGACTCCACATTATCGTCAGTCTCCTCATAGATAACCTCCTTTAGGTATGGTTTAAGTGATGGTTTAACATAAAGACATATACCTCCTCCTCTTTTGTTAGTCCTGTCCCTCCTAAAAAGAGAATACCCTTCCAAGTTAGCAACCCAGTCGTGAGAATCGTCCCACCATGTTTCTGTAATACCTATAATTTCATACTCAGCCTTTGATGCTAACAATTCCAATTCCCCCATTTTAACTGCTAGACTTCTTGCGTTTGCAAGCATACATTTTAGTTTATCGGTTCCTTTATTTGTTTGTTTTCCTAAAGATTTCCCATCCTGGTTAACTAATGCACCCGTTGAGTTACTGATACAGACTGTCCTTCTCGCTCCCTCTCCAACCCCACCGTACTTAGTATTGCCCACCTTACTTTTCTCTTTGGTCAACCCAATGTTCCCGTCTAAATTCACCGCCCTGACATAAGTATTTTCCTTAAGTCCCGTACAACATTTTCTATAGTCTATAATGATGACACATAATTGTTATTATTTAATGTTTTAGCAATACCTTTCTTAACACCCTTATTAGAACCCATGTAAATACCCTTACCAGCTGCACTTTCCCTCCCCCCTTCTCCACCCCCATTTATCTCAATACCACCATCCCTACTATACTCGCTGCATGACCCATAGTTCCTAGCTAAACCCTCCCCTCAGGCTCCTAGTTTAAAAGCTCCTCCAACCTACTAACCATCCTACCCCCCAGCACCGCAGCCCCTTCCTCATTCAGGTGCAATCCGTCACGAGAAAAAAGATGGTGCCTGACTGAGAAGTCCGCCCAGTGTTCCAAGAACACAAACCCCTCTACACCAGTCTCTGAGCCACACATTTACCTCCCTAATCTCCCTCTGTCTCCCTGGGCTATCACGTGGCACTGGTAATATTTCAGAGAAAATTACCTTAGATGTCCTTTTTTAGTTTCTGGCCTAAGTCCCTATAATCTTTCTTAAGGACATCCCACCTACCACTAACTTTGTCGTTGGTGCCAACTTGCACCAAGACCGCCGGGTCTTTCCCAGCCCCTCCCAACAATCTATCTACCCGGTCCACGATGTGCCGTACCCGAGCACCCGGGAGACAACAGACCGTACGGCGATCACGGTCCCGGTAGCAGATTGCCCTATCTGCCTTCCTAATGATAGAGTCCCCTACCACCACCATCTGCCTGGGCGCATCTCTAGCTTTCATCCCATCTGAGCCAGAGGGACCACTCCTCCGGTTGCTAGAGTGAGCAGTCTCCTCCAGCTCCGTCATTTCTTTGCTATCATCCACTGAATCTTTGTCCAATCGGGCAAATTTGTTCGGGTTTGATAGATCCGAGATGTCGTGCCTCCCCCTCTTTTTCTCCATTCTAACAGTGACCCAACTGCCTACCTGATTTTCCTCATCTACCAGTGATCCCTGCTGCAACTCCTCCACTATTCTATCTAAACTTTGCCTTTTTTGCTTTACTTCCAAATAGAGATGAGCGGGTTCGGTTCCTCGGGATCCGAACCCCTCCCCCCGAACTTCACCTATTTTACACGGTTCCGAGGCAGCCTCGGATCTTCCCGCCTTGCTCAGTTAACCAGAGCGCGCCCGAACGTCATCATCCCATTGTCGGATTCTCGCGAGATTCGTATTCTATATAAAGAGCCGTGCGTCGCAGCCATTTTCACTTGTGCATTGGAGATTGAACGGAGAGGACGTGGCAGCGTTCTCTCCCTGAAAAGATCCGTAATCTGTGCTCAGTGTGCTGCCAATAATCTGTGCTCAGTGTGCTGAAAATATCTACGTTCTCTGCCTGAAAACGCTCCATATCTGTGCTCAGTGTGCTGCAAATATCTGATCAGTGTGCTGCATTGTGGGGACTGGGGACCACCAGTATATAATATTTATAGTAGTACAGTACAGTAGGCCATTGCTGTATCTTGCAGCTCTGTGTCACTGCAAGTATCCATTCCATATCTGTGCGGCATTTTTGTGAGCAGTATATATAGTATTACAGTGCAGCATTTTGGTGACCCAACAGTATATACACTGCTCAAAAAAATAAAGGGAACACTAAAATAACACATCCTAGATCTGAATGAATGAAATATTCTTATTAAATACTTTGTTCTTTACATAGTTGAATGTGCTGACAACAAAATCACACAAAAATTATCAATGGAAATCAAATTTATTAACCCATGGAGGTCTGGATTTGGAGTCACCCTCAAAATGAAAGTGGAAAAACACACTACAGGCTGATCCAACTTTGATGTAATGTCCTTAAAACAAGTCAAAATGAGGCTCAGTAGTGTCTGTGGCCTCCTCATGCCTGTATGACCTCCCTACAACGCCTGGGCATGCTCCTGATGAGGTGGCGGATGGTCTCCTGAGGGATCTCCTCCCAGACCTGGACTAAAGCATCCGCCAACACCTGGACAGTCTGTGGTGCAATGTGGCATTGGTGGATGGAGCGAGACATGTCCCAGATGTGCTCAATTGGATTCAGGTCTGGGAAACGGGCAGGCCAGTCCATAGCATCAATGCCTTCATCTTGCAGGAACTGCTGACACACTCCAGCCACATGAGGTCTAATATTGTCTTGCAATAGGAGGAACCCAGGGCCAACCGCACAAACATATGGTCTCACAAGGGGTCTGAGGATCTCATCTCGGTACCTAATGGCCGTCAGGCTACCTCTGGCGAGCACATGGAGGGCTGTGCGGCCCCCCAAAGAAATGCCACCCCACACCATTACTGACCCACTGCCAAACCGGTCATGCTGGAGGATGTTGCAGGCAGCAGAACGTTTTCCTTGGCATCTCCAGACTCTGTCACGTCTGTCACATGTGCTCAGTGAGAACCTGCTTTCATCTGTGAAGAGCACAGGGCGCCAGTGGCGAATTTGCCAATCTTGGTGTTCTCTGGCAAATGCCAAACGTCCTGCACGGTGTTGGGCTGTAAGCACAACCCCCACCTGTGGGCATCGGGCCCTCATACCACCCTCATGGAGTCTGTTTCTGATCATTTGAGTAGACACATGCACATTTGTGGCTTGCTGGAGGTCATTTTGCAGGGCTCTGGCAGTGCTCCTCCTGTTCCTCCTTGCACAAAGGCGGAGGTAGCGGTCCTGCTGCTGCGTTGTTGCCCTCCTACGGCCTCCTCCACATCTCCTGATGTACTGGCCTGTCTCCTGGTAGCGCCTCCATGCTCTGGACACTACGCTGACAGACACAGCAAACCTTCTTGCCACAGCTCGCATTGATGTGCCATCCTGGATGAGATGCACTACCTGAGCCACTTGTGTGGGTTGTAGGGAGGTCATACAGGCACGTGGAGGCCACAGACACTACTGAGCCTCATTTTGACTTGTTTTAAGGACATTACATCAAAGTTGGATCAGCCTGTAGTGTGTTTTTCCACTTTCATTTTGAGGGTGACTCCAAATCCAGACCTCCATGGGTTAATAAATTTGATTTCCATTGATAATTTTTGTGTGATTTTGTTGTCAGCACATTCAACTATGTAAAGAACAAAGTATTTAATAAGAATATTTCATTCATTCAGATCTAGGATGTGTTATTTTAGTGTTCCCTTTATTTTTTTGAGCAGTGTAGTTGTGTACAGTAGGCTATTGCTGTATCTTGCAGCTCTGTGTCACTGCACGTATCCATTCCATATCTGTGCGGCATTTTTGTGAGCAGTATATATAGTATTACAGTGCAGCATTTAGGTGACTAACAGTATATAGTTGTACATTAGGCCATTGCTGTATCTTGCAGCTCTGTGTCGCTGCAAGTATCCATTCCATATCTGTGCGGCATTTTTGTGAGCAGTATATATAGTATTACAGTGCAGCATTTAGGTGGGAGGGGTAGACAGACATGGGTGACACAGATGGGGTACATAGAGAACGTGGAACAGAGCGTTAGGATGAGATTTGGCTGGGTTTGGTGAAGAAGTGGACCCCCAGAAGGCACAAGTCAATACTTAACATTGCAACATTTTACTGGGCTATGCAGGAGAAAATTAAAAATATGGGGGGGGAAAAAAAAAAAAAAAGAATCAATAACTTCTACCGCTTTCAAAAAGGTTAATGGAAGCTGAAATAATGGACAACTACCTCATGGAAGCCAGATACAGTATACCAAACAGTACTTAGCAGAGTTAGGAATGAGTGCTTATGAAATACAGTAACATTTTGTCATAATATTTCAGAAACTGCATGGCTGGTCTCTTGCACTCTTTTGCTCTAATACACCACCTGCTTTAGGATTTATATTCAAAAACATTATGTCTCCATAATCCCAAAAACGTCAGCTTCCAGTGATTTAAACCAATAATACCATTGATTAGAACGGATAATTCCTGTGGTTTTGTCATTTTCTTCCAGTGATTTGGACCAATAATACCATTGATTAGAATGAATAATTCCAATGATTTTGTCATTTTCTTCCAGTGATTTGGACCAATAATACCATTGATTAGAACAAATAAGTCCAGTGATTTTGTCATTTTCTTCCAGTGATTTGGACCAATAATACCATTGATTAGAAAGAATAATTCCAGTGATTTTGTCATTTTCTTCCAGTGATTTGGACCAATAATACCATTGATTAGAACAAATAATTCCAGTGATTTTGTCATTTTCTTCCAGTGATTTGGACCAATAATACCATTGATTAGAACGAATAATTCCAGTGATTTTGTCATTTTCTTCCAGTGATTTGAACCAATAATACCATTGATTAGAACAAATAATTCCAGTGATTTTGTCATTTTCTTCGAGTGATTTGGACCAATAATACCATTGATTAGAAAAACGAATAATTCCTGTGATATTGAGGTGTTTGTGTCACTTAGCTTAGCCGTCCAGCGACCACAGTGCACCTCTTTTACTCTTTTCTTTGCATCATGTGCTGTTTGGGGCCAATTTTTTTAAGTGCCATCCTGTCTGACACTGCAGTGCCACTCCTAGATGGGCCAGGTGTTTGTGCCGCCCTCTTGGGTCGCTTTGCTTAGTCATCGAGCGACGTTGGTGCAAATTTTAGGACTAAAAATAGTATTGTGAGGTGTGAGGTGTTCAGAATAGACTGGAAATGAGTGGAAATTGTGGTTATTGAAGTTAATAATCCTATAGGGTCAAAATTACCCCCAATTTCTATGATATAAGCTGTTTTTGAGGGGTTTTTGACAAAAAACACCCGAATCCAAAACACACCCGAATCCGACAAAAAAATTTCAGGGAGGTTTTGCCAAAACGCATCCGAATCCAAAACACGGCCGTGGAACCGAATCCAAAACCAAAACACAAAACCCGAAAAATGTCCGGTGCACATCTCTACTTCCAAATCAGAATCAGGACCTGAGTCTAGACAGCATGAAGAAATGCACTTTTTCACATTCTTAAATAAACTTTTGGTGTTTCAGTTAAATTAAGAAGATATATGTATAATTTATCAAAATAGTATACATACAGTATAAGTGCACATTGTATTTTTTTAAGGACATATATAGATTGTGTATATGTTTAGCAGAAGTATTTTGGATTTCAGATTTTTATGTGTTTTGGAATATTTGCATGCCGTAATGAGATATCATAGAGATGAACTAGGGAGGCTAATATTTGGATCAGTGAGATCCTGGGATTTTGGGGGTTATTCAGAGTTGTTAGCACTGCAGGTGGGGCAGATGTAACATGTGCAGAGAGAGTTGGATTTGGGTGTGATGTGTTCAAACTGAAATCTAAAATGCAGTGTAGAAATTAAGCAGACAGTATTTACACTGCACAGAAATAATATAACCCACCCAAATCTAACTCTCTCTGCACATGTTACATCTGCCCCACCTGCAGTGCACATGGTTTTGCCCAATTTCTAACTTTTTTGGTTTGCAAACAACTATGAATAACCCCCTTTCGCCCAAAATTGCTGGGATTTCAATCCCGGGATTGGAGCCTCCAATCCCGGAATTTCGGGATTAAATTTGCACATGCGCTTTTTAGTTATTTATGCTGTGCAGCACTACGCACCAGCAGCACTTGGCTTAGATGCTGCCCAGCTACTCGGCTGTGCAGCATAATGTCAGAGTTCATGCTGCGCAGCCCCAAGCCTGTCCGCCCCTTCAGCAGAGCCAGCCCATCCATTTAAGAGCTGCAGGACAGATGTTCCCAGCTGAGCGGCCGCGTGGCGTGGCATCTGGTGTGTGAATCCCAGGAATCCAAGGATTGAGAGTTTTTCAATCCCGGGATTGAGAGTTTTTCAATCCCGGGATTGAGAGTTTTTCAATCCCGGGATTGAGAGTTTTTCAATCCCGGGATTGAAAAAACGTCCCATTGATTGGCCTCCCTAGATGGAACCCGAGTTTAAACACAGAATGCATTTATGTTCCATTTACACCTTATACACACAGCCTGAAGGTAATTTTATACAACATTTTTTATAATTTTGTGCATTAAACAAAGTTGTGTACATTGAATCATCACAAAAGTTGTCACTATCTGAGTCACGTTCAGAAACGATTGCTGTATTTTTGCGCCACTCCCTGTAATCGTCCTCAAACGGTCCCTGTCAGTCACTTTGCGAATGAATCCTCACTGTGATCGAATATGTGACTAGTGATGAGCGGGTTCGGTTTCTCGGAAACCGAACCCCCCCGAACTTCACCCTTTTTACACGGGTCCGAGCCATACTCGGATTCTCCCGTATGGCTCGGTTAACCCGAGCGTGCCCGAACGGCATCATCCCGCTGTCGGATTCTCGCGAGATTCGGATTCTATATAAGCAGCCGCGCGTCGCCGCCATTTTCACTCGTGCATTGGAAATGTTAGGGAGAGGACGTGGCTGGCGTCCTCTCCGTTATTGTTGAACTTGATAGTGCTTTATTGCTTAATTGTGGGGAGGACTGGGGAGCAGCTGTATAATATAGGAGGAGTACAGTGCAGAGTTTTGCTGATCAGTGACCACCAGTTTTATCCGTTCTCTGCCTTAAAAAAAACGGTCCTTATCTGTGCTCAGTGTGCTGCATATATCTGTGCTCACACTGCTTAATTGTGGGGACTGGGGAGCAGCTGTATTATATAGCAGGAGTACAGTGCAGAGTTTTGCTGACAGTGACCACCAGTATACGTTGTCTGCCTGAAAAACACTCCATATCTGTGCTCAGTGTGCTGCTTTATTGTGGGGACTGGGGACCACCAGTATAATATTATATAGGAGGAGTACAGTGCAGAGTTTTGCTGACCAGTGACCGCCAGTATATAATATATAGCATTACGGTACAGTAGGCCACTGCTGTACCTACCTCTGTGTCGTCAAGTATACTATCCATATAGATTCTATACCTGTGGTGCATGTAAGTTGTGCAGTTTGCTGACACAGTGACCACCAGTATATATAGCAGTACGGTACGGAAGGCCACTGCTGTACCTACCTCTGTGTCGTCATTAAGTATACTATCCATCTACATTCTATACCTGTGGTGCATTTTAGTTTTGCAGTTTGCTGACACAGTGACCACCAGTATATATAGCAGTACGGTACGGAAGGCCACTGCTGTACCTACCTCTGTGTTGTCATTAAGTATACTATCCATCTACATTCTATACCTGTGGTGCATTTTAGTTTTGCAGTTTGCTGACACAGTGACCACCAGTATACTATATATAGCAGTACGGTACGGAAGGCCACTGCTGTACCTACCTCTGTGTCATCATTAAGTATACTATCCATCTACATTCTATACCTGTGGTGCATTTTAGTTTTGCAGTTTGCTGACACAGTGACCACCAGTATATATAGCAGTACGGTACGGAAGGCCACTGCTGTACCTACCTCTGTGTCATCATTAAGTATACTATCCATCTACATTCTATACCTGTGGTGCATTTTAGTTTTGCAGTTTGCTGACACAGTGACCACCAGTATATATAGCAGTACGGTACGGAAGGCCACTGCTGTACCTACCTCTGTGTCGTCATTAAGTATACTATCCATCTACATTCTATACCTGTGGTGCATTTTAGTTTTGCAGTTTGCTGACACAGTGACCACCAGTATATATAGCAGTACGGTACGGAAGGCCACTGCTGTACCTACCTCTGTGTCGTCATTAAGTATACTATCCATCTACATTCTATACCTGTGGTGCATTTTAGTTTTGCAGTTTGCTGACACAGTGACCACCAGTATACTATATATAGCAGTACGGTACGGAAGGCCACTGCTGTACCTACCTCTGTGTCGTCATTAAGTATACTATCCATCTACATTCTATACCTGTGGTGCATTTTAGTTTTGCAGTTTGCTGACACAGTGACCACCAGTATATATAGCAGTACGGTACGGAAGGCCACTGCTGTACCTACCTCTGTGTCGTCATTAAGTATACTATCCATCTAAATTCTATACCTGTGGTGCATTTTAGTTTTGCAGTTTGCTGACACAGTGACCACCAGTATACTATATATAGCAGTACGGTATGGAAGGCCACTGCTGTACCTACCTCTGTGTCGTCATTAAGTATACTATCCATCTACATTCTATACCTGTGGTGCATTTTAGTTTTGCAGTTTGCTGACACAGTGACCACCAGTATATATAGCAGTACGGTACGGAAGGCCACTGCTGTACCTACCTCTGTGTCGTCATTAAGTATACTATCCATCTACATTCTATACCTGTGGTGCATTTTAGTTTTGCAGTTTGCTGACACAGTGACCACCAGTATATATAGCAGTACGGTACGGAAGGCCATTGCTGTACCTACCTCTGTGTCGTCATTAAGTATACTATCCATCTACATTCTATACCTGTGGTGCATTTTAGTTTTGCAGTTTGCTGACACAGTGACCACCAGTATACTATATATAGCAGTACGGTACGGAAGGCCACTGCTGTACCTACCTCTGTGTCGTCATTAAGTATACTATCCATCTACATTCTATACCTGTGGTGCATTTTAGTTTTGCAGTTTGCTGACACAGTGACCACCAGCATACTATATATAGCAGTACAGTACGGAAGGCCACTGCTGTACCTACCTCTGTGTCGTCAAGTATACTATCCATCTACATTCTAAACCTGTGGTGCATTTTAGTTGTGCGCAGTATATATAGTAGTAGGCCATTGCTATTGATACTGGCATATAATTCCACACATTAAAAAATGGAGAACAAAAATGTGGAGGTTAAAATAGGGAAAGATCAAGATCCACTTCCACCTCGTGCTGAAGCTGCTGCCACTAGTCATGGCCGAGACGATGAAATGCCATCAACGTCGTCTTCCAAGGCCGATGCCCAATGTCATAGTAGGGAGCATGTAAAATCCAAAAAACAAAAGTTCAGTAAAATGACCCAAAAATCAAAATTGAAAGCGTCTGATGAGAAGCGTAAACTTGCCAATATGCCATTTACGGCACGGAGTGGCAAGGAACGGCTGAGGCCCTGGCCTATGTTCATGGCTAGTGGTTCAGATTCACATGAGGATGGAAGCACTCATCCTCTCGCTAGAAAACTGCAGTGCCACTCCTAGATGGGCCAGGTGTTTGTGTCGGCCACTTGGGTCGCTTAGCTTAGTCACACAGCTACCTCATTGCGCCTCTTTTTTTCTTTGCATCATGTGCTGTTTGGGGACAATTTTTTTGAAGTGCCACCCTGCCTGACACAGCAGTTCCACTTCTAGATGGGCCAGGTGTTTGTGTCGGCCACTTGTGTCGCTTAGCTTAGTCACACAGCGACCTTGGTGCGCCTCTTTTTTTCTTTGCATCATGTGCTGTTTGGGGACTATTTTTTTGAAGTGCCATCCTGTCTTACACTGCAGTGCCACTCCTAGATGGGCCAGGTGTTTGTGTCGGCCACTTGTGTCGCTTAGCTTAGTCACACAGCGACCTTGGTGCGCCTCTTTTTTTCTTTGCATCATGTGCTGTTTGGGGACAATTTTTTTGAAGTGCCATCTTGTCTGACACTGCAGTGCCACTCCTAGATGGGCAGGTGTTTGTGTCGGCCACTTGTGTCGCTTAGCTTAGTCACACAGCGACCTTGGTGCGCCTCTTTTTTTCTTTGCATCATGTGCTGTTTGGGGACAATTTTTTTGAAGTTCCATCCTGTCTGACTCTGCAGTGCCACTATTAGATGGGCCAGGTGTTTGTGTCGGGCACTTGTGTTGCTTAGCTTAGTCACACAGCGACCTTGGTGCGCCTCTTTTTTTCTTTGCATCATGTGCTGTTTGGGGACAATTTTTTTGAAGTGCCATCCTGTCTGACACTGCAGTGCCACTCCTAGATGGGCCAGGTGTTTGTGTCGGCCACTTGTGTCGCTTAGCTTAGTCACACAGCGACCTTGGTGCGCCACTTTTTTTCTTTGCATCATGTGCTGTTTGGGGACAATTTTTTTGAAGTGCCATCCTGTCTGACACTGCAGTGCCACTCCTAGATGGGCCAGGTGTTTGTGTCGGCCACTTGTGTCGCTTAGCTAAGTCACACAGCGACCTTGGTGCGCCTCTTTTTTTCTTTGCATCATGTGCTGTTTGGGGACTATTTTTTTGAAGTGCCATCCTGCCTGACACTGCAGTGCCACTCCTAGATGGGCCAGGTGTTTGTGTCGGCCACTTGTGTCGCTTACCTTAGCCATCCAGCGACCTCGGTGCAAATTTTAGGACTAAAAATAATATTGTGAGGTGTTCAGAATAGACTGGAAATGAGTGGAAATTATGGTTATTGAGGGTAATAATACTATGGGATCAAAATGACCCCCAAATTCTATGATTTAAGCTGTTTTTTAGGGTTTTTTGAAAAAAAAAACACCCGAATTCAAAACACACCCGAATCCGACAAAAAATTTTCGGTGAGGTTTTGCCAAAACGCATCCGAATCCAAAACACGGCCGCGGAACCGAATCCAAAACCAAAACACAAAACCCGAGAAATGTCCGGTGCACATCACTATGACGGTACCTTGGCAGTGCGCAGTGAGACCATGACGGTAAACCCTCAATTGTTTACATATCGGCATTACTTGTAGCTGTTAATCAGGCCCTGCATACCCTACACCACGCACACAAACACGCACCAAGACATACAGACACATTCTAGGTTTCATTTTGTCAGAAGTCAATTAATCTACTATGGGGTATATTCAATTTGTGTCGTCATTTCCGAAAAATCGGAAAAACTGCACTTTTCGATTTTTTTTTAGGTCAAATCTGGATTCTACCTATTCAATTTTAGTGCCATTTTTCCAACTTGTGAGAAAACACGTGGAACAACGGATTAGCCGCGGATCCACGTCAAATTTGTGGCCATTTCTGACAAGTTTTGGGGGGGTTTTCGACAATGCTGATTTGACTTCAAAAAAGTCGGATCAGCATTGTCGAAAACAGGCAAAACCCATCGGAAATGCCTGCAAATTGAATACTGAAGTGTCGGATCCTCTCCATCGGAGAGGATCCGACAGTAATTAAATACTGCCGTATATGTATGACCAGGGCTTAAAGTGGTCCTGGAGAGGTGGTGAAACTCATTTACCCCGTCCCCCTCCCCTCCTCCCCCTCTCCCCCCCTTCATCTTCACATCATTAAGCCTGGGCCAGTGCTAGTGTTTTTGGCACCCCCCTGCAAACTATAAACTAGTGCCCTACTTCTCATACTGTATAAAGGGACATTGGACTCACAAAGAAGCAGCATGGTCACATAATAGTACCCCAATTTCAAATTACTTGTCTTCAAGATGCACAGAGCCTACTCCTCTTTATGCCTCCTCTTCACTTTAGCAGCGGTGACAGCATAGCATCACATACGCCGTGCCGGAAAAGGAAGCCACTAGGACCTGAGGAGGGGATGAAAGCTGTCCAAAAGACACAGAGTATGTGAGTACCAGCAGGGGCGTAGCGAGGGCGGCGCAAGTGAAGCTCATGTTCCAGGTGCCTGTCTGTGGCAAGGGTGCCGCAGTCTCACCGGCCAGTAGCTACACGCTGCGCCTGTCACTAAGCCACGGCAGCTGCACTGCGGGAAGGATGAATGAGCGCTTTCCCCAGCGACCCCAGCAGTGATCCAGGAAGAGGGCAGGTCAGGTAAGCCATGCGGAGATGCAAGGAGGGCCGGAGACCAGACACGGGGGGAGCAGCCATGCGGGGACTCAGAGAGGGCAGCCATGAGGAGACACGGTGGGGAAGGGGAGCAGCCATGCGGAGACACAGGGAAGGCAGCCTTGGGGACAATAAGGGGGGAGGCAGCACGAGGATACACAGGGGGAAGGCAGACATGGGGATACACAGGGGGGAGGCCGCCTTGGGGTCCTTAAGGGGGGGAGGCAGCCTTGGGGACATAAAGGGGGGAGAGGCAGTCTTGGGGACATAAAGGGGGGGAGGCAGCCATGGGGATACACAGGGGTGGGAGGCAGTCTTAGACACTTAATTGCTGCTAGCGCCGGTAGGGTAAGCTTGCCGGCACTGTGACAGCCAAAGGTTTATTCATTAAGGATGCCCCATTGCTATCAGGGGAGCCCTTATCTCAGGACATTGTTCATTCAAAGGTGATACCTGAACAATGTTTTTATTTTCTCTGAAATTGATTGTAATCTGTGTGTACTTTTAAATAAGCATAATACTCTTTGGAATTACTTTTTGTAACTGTAAGCTTTGAAGTTATTCTCAAAATTAAAACCTAATTTCTAGTTCTGATATTCTCGGCGGGATGTAATGAAGTCCGAGATCGCCGGATGTGTAAAATGCCATCCAATATCGGATATTTTTTTAATGGGGCAAAATCATGCCTTGTAGGTGATTGCCCCTTTAAAAAAACATCTCGGACTCCATTACATCCTGCCGTCTGTGTTCTTAGACCCACAACCCTGTGTGGCTCATGTTACGTTTTTTGTGAAATCTTAATTGTGTATGCAGGTAGAAGTGAAGGCTACAGTATCTAGTGTCCGAGCTATGGAGTCCTCTTGCTGGTGGCATTTACCGTGTTGGAAGTGACCCATAAGTCACCGGTGGTGGCGATTTCAGATTGATGTATCTGGAGAATTGGCCGGCAAGTCTTGACAATTGGCTGCCCTACATTGCACTTCTTATGTTGACTGTTATGTTTACATAGCAAATGTATTTGGATTGCTGCATCCTTAGGAGCTACATGTGATTTTCAATATACCAAGTATAGAAGTGTCCAGTATCAAGGTTATTTATTCTTCCGGACACATTTACCTATTGCACTAATGATATTGCTTAGTTTAAACTAAGTTCTACTTCTGAATGGTTGCCGATAGCAACTGGCAAGGTTTATTATTGCAGTGTGAAGGTGGCCATACATTAGGATGACCAGCGTCCTTATGATTTCCCCAGCAACTCCCAGGCAGCTCCTGGAGTATGATAGATCATTAGGTCAGGAAAAGTTCCTAATGATCTATTGTACAACCTGTGAATCACCGATACCTAGATCACCTGATCTTATGCGCAGCACATTAGATCAGAGGATCCAGTTTACGACCCACGGGACTTCGCATCGGATCGTCATCGTAAGTGAAGTGCAAACGATTTGCACTTTCAGTAACAATATATCGTTCCGATGTATCGATATCGGGTGCATCAATCCAATGGTCTTTCAGGTCTGTGTGTGGGGGGGGGGGGGGGAGTGGAGGGACTTTACAATAATTAATACTCCTGTTGAATACAGTCATTGAAAGTTTGTTGTTTACTACTTCTACTACCTACCCATCATAATTACACAGATTTTAGTGATGAGGTGCTCCAGCTTAATAAATGTATTATCATGTTATTCCTTGGTGTCTTGGTGCCTCATATTAGTGGCTCAGGGTTCTCTGTACCTCTGCCGTGGTGGGAGAGGTCCAGAAAGGTAACAGGTAGAATCCACAAGGTAACAGACTTACTGACACCCACCAGTAGGGGGTGTTACACAGTATGTAGTAGAAAAAGGTTTAACGCCACCTCCTGGCATAACAACACACACACACACACACACATACACATACACACATGGATAACATAACATACATACTTCACACAGCTAGTGGGTTGGCCGGACCAAGACCCCAAAGCCTTGGTTTCTTTTTTTGCGGGGAGGGGTGGGGGGAAGGTGTTGTGCAAATTTTTAATTGGTAAATCAATAAAACACATTCAACGTAATTTAATGAAAAAGGAAAAAAATATCATTATAAGTAAAATACTTTTATAGCATACAAATGATGCCATGAAATATAGAACACAAATAATAGGCATCACAAATGAAATAAGTAAATTGTATCAAAATATATAGAAACCCATGATTCATTTGTACAATCTGTGTGGTGGGAACAAAAATCTGGTAATGTATGGGAGCAAATGACAATCAACCATTTGCTCCCAAACGCTAGAAAATAGACAAACATGATTGTTCAGATACATTTAAACGGATTTAACCAATTTGTCTGAATGTCCTATTTTGTCTGTTTTCCAGTGTTTGGAAGTAAATAGTCGATTGTCATTTGCTCTCATACATTACCAGATTTAGGGGCCAATTCAGTAAGGATTGTAAAAATTACTAATTTTCAAAAATTGTGACCATTCGCAAAATTGCGAAAGCACGCCCAAACGGAAAAACTGCAACACTAATTTAATGTTACAAAAACAAGGTGGGCTTGTGAAATATGCAAATATTGCGAAGACCTAAAAAAAAACAACATTATTTGCGTACAGATTTACAATTTTACGTATTTTTCGCGGACATGTTTCTGATGTTGCAATTTTTGCAAACAACTGTGTTTTAACCTCAAATATTGCACTACCTACTTTCCTGGCCAAAAAATAAAAAAAGGTTTTGCTGTTCTTGAACATATGTTTGTGTGTGTAGCGATATAAAAAATATAAATAAATAAAAATGTAACCAAATGTATGTGGGTATGTTTTGTTAACAAAAAAACGTGTTGGTTGCTTAAAAAGCATTACAAAACTGTTAGGAAACTAAAAGACAATGGGGGTCATTCCGAGTTGTTCGCTCGCAAGCTGCTTTTAGCAGCTTTGCACACGCTAAGCCGCCGCCTACTGGGAGTGAATCTTCGCTTATCAAAATTGCGAACGAAAGATTAGCAAAATTGCGAATACACACTTCTTAGCAGTTTCTGAGTAGCTCCACACTTACTCGGCATCTGCGATCAGTTCAGTGCTTGTCGTTCCTGGTTTGACGTCATAAACACACCCAGCGTTCGCCCAGACACTCCTCCGTTTCTCCAGCCACTCCCGCGTTTTTCCCAGAAACGGTAGCGTTTTTTCGCACACACCCATAAAATGGCCTGTTTCCGCCCAGAAACACCCACTTCCTGTCAATCACATTACGATCACCAGAACGAAGAAAAAACCTTGTAATGCCGTGAGTAAAATTCCAAACTTAATAGCAAATTTACTTGGCGCAGTCGCACTGCGGACATTGCGCATGCGCATTAGCGACTAATTGCTCCGTTGCGACAAAAAAATTACGAGCGAACAACTCGGAATGACCCCCATTGGGGGTAATTCCAAGTTGATCGCAGCAGGAATTTTGTTAGCAATTGGGCAAAACCATGGGGGTCATTCCGAGTTGTTCGCTCGTTATTTTTTTCTCGCAACGGAGCGATTAGTCGCTAATGCGCATGCGCAATGTCCGCAGTGCGACTGCGCCAAGTAAATTTGCTATGCAGTTAGGTATTTTACTCACGGCATTACGAGGTTTTTTTCTTCGTTCTGGTGATCGTAGTGTGATTGACAGGAAGTGGGTGTTTCTGGGCGGAAACTGGCCGTTTTATGGGTGTGTGTGAAAAAACGCTACCGTTTCTGGGAAAAACGCGGGAGTGGCTGGAGAAACGGAGGAGTGTCTGGGCGAACGCTGGGTGTGTTTGTGACGTCAAACCAGGAACGACACTGACTGAACTGATCGCAGATGCCGAGTAAGTCTGGAGCTACTCAGAAACTGCTAAGAAGTGTGTATTCGCAATTCTGCTAATCTTTCGTTCGCAATTTTGATAAGCTAAGATTCACTCCCAGTAGGAGGCGGCTTAGCGTGTGCAAAGCTGCTAAAAGCAGCTTGCGAGCGAACAACTCGGAATGACCCCCCATGTGCACTGCAGGGGAGGCAGATTTAACATGTGCAGAGAGAATTAGATTTGGGTGTGGTGTGTTCAATCTGCAATCTAATTTGCAGTGTAAAAATAAAGCAGCCAGTATTTACCCTGCACAAAAATAAAATAACCCACCCAAATCTAACTCTTTCTGCACATGTTATATCTGCCTCCCCTGAAGTACACATGGTTTTGCCCAACTGCTAACAAAATTCCTGCTGCGATCAACTTGGAATTACCCCCATTAAGCAGATCCTACAAAACAAAATGCTTGGAAATGTTAATTAACGTTTGCTTTTAAAAAATAGTGTGGTTGTCAAACCTCGATTGTTAGTAAGTTTACAAACAATTAGGTTACTAACATATATTTTATAAAGAAACATGTGTTACAGAGTTTAAAGCTCCCTTACATGTTTAGCTGGGTGTAATGAAGCAATGAATGCAGTATACATCGAACAGTCTACAACTGAGGTCAGCTTGTGCAGATTTTAAGGTAGACCTGTAGTCACTCAGAAACTGCACCACATAAATGTGTGATCAGTTGTAAAAATTGCGTATGCATCGCCTACCGATCATCAGCATACGCCCCACAACACGCCCCTGCTCGCAGTTTTTGTGAGTCCAGCCCTTTAGTACACCCCCTACACGCCTACTTTTCGTAGTGCATATGCAGTTTTTGCTTCGTCTCAGAAGTTGCATTTTTTTTCTCAGTTTTTTTGTGGTATATGGTGCAGATTTAGCAATTTTCCGCATTTTCTGCAATTTTTGCTGCTTTGCGATCCTTGCTGAATTAGGCCCTTAGGGGCATATTCTTCATCACTTAAACGGGTTTATACAATTATATCAACCCTTTTAAAAAAATGTTAGTTGCAGCCTCATTCATCAAATGCTGTAACGAAGGAGATATGACTCATATCTCCTTGTTACAGCCTGCTGTGATCATTTCTACACTCCCCATACTAAAGTATAGTGATGTAGAAATTGTGAAATTCTTCCATCTCTGAAAATGCATTCTTTTTCGGAGTTTGAAAGTGAAACTGTTCCCCAACCTAAGATGGCGACACTGGCGTTTCTATAATGGGTGCAGTGTGTGCGGTGTACACGGGCCCCTGAGTCCAGAGGGGGCCCCCACCACACACGCTGGACCCATTTTCTGTATACTCACCCCTCCGTAGTCCCGCGGCGATGTCCACGGCGCTGTTAAAACTCCATTAAAAAATGGCACAGCGGCCATTTTCACGGAGTTCTGCGCATGCGCAGTAGAGAAATCTCAGGGAAAATGGCCGCCGCGCCATTTTCCCGGAGATCTGCGCTCTAGTGCTCAGACTCTCAGCACTGCCGGCAGTGAGGAGGGGGCCCGAATGGAGGAGGCTAAATACAGGCCTCTTCCTCTCTTAAAACGCCGCTGGATGGCGATCAGTTTCCCAAATGTGTAGCAGTGTGTGTAGCGGCAGAATCTATTTAGACCCCCCCCCACCACCACCACCACCGCTGTGTTCTGCAGTGCTGTGCCCACTTTTTTTTTTTTTTTTTTTTGCAGGGAGTTCCACAGAACACCGCTCCTGACAGTCCCACCCAGTAACTCTGACTTCACGAAGAATATGCCCCTTACACTCATTGAGCCGCAGTCGTTTACTTGCTCCAAGATGCGTATGCTTGGCTATGGAGCATGTACAATGATAAAACTGTCAAGATCTGTCCACAGAGTGGACATACAACTCTGAATAAGCCACTGTATTTCAGGTGTCTATCTTTGATGTGAATAGATGGAGGGATGAGAACCCTTGGGGTCACCATTCTTCTTCGTGATGACTTTGACAAAACTACAGAGAGATAAAGTGGGTGGAGATAAAGCACCAACCAACCAACCAACCAACTCCTAACTGACATTTTTCAAACACAGCCTGTAACATGGCAGTTAGGAGCTGATTGGCTGGTACTTTATCTCATTAATTGGCTCAATGAGTGTAACTGAGCTGCAACTGAGCACTGATAAGGATTTTGAGGTCGTGTTGAGAGCATGTTGCTGGAATTGGGGGCTAATCAGGTGAGCCTACACAGAGATCCCTCTGAAGTTTCTCACACCAAGAGTAGGGCTGGTGTAAATGTGCACTGATAATGATGACAGCTACTTTCACAAGTGAACAGGTAAAGATGCTGCAGCCCTGCAGATGCATCCAACTCTCTGTATAGATTAAGATCTGCATATTCCAGAAAACGCAGTGCGGCCAAGTTGTGTGCAACACTAAAGCAGGCCTACATTATGCAGTTGTGTTCTGATTCAATAAAGATGACCAAAAAAAGGCTTTGAAAGTAGCTTAGAAATTGTTTTTAGAAGGGGGTCTCCCTCTGGCACCTGACTACTCCCTGCTATCTTGAAGACTATTTGATATCCCTACAGTACTCCCATAATCTTTCCTCTGATGCTTCTGCTCTCTCTCAGTGCCATCCAAGGGCCCCAACTTATCCCCGCTTACCTTTTTGCCTCGGTTTTTGTCTGCAGAGCCATGTGCAGGGTTCTTTAATGAATTCAGCAACACATTTGCTACAAGCTATCTGAGCAGTCCATCTGTCGTATGCAATGTATATAGTACACTGGGCCTAGTTCATGTTTGTACGCAGATGCAATTGCAAATCCTCTAGGCTATGGAACTGCTATTGTTAGCAAGTGAAGCTGCAGTCCAGGAATGAAAAGAGACGCCCGCCGAAGCCATCGCAAACCCATTCACAATTGTGTACACATTCAGCATACACGCAAAAACGAGGAACGTCAAGGTTAAGGGTAGACCTATGCATACGCAGACTGGACATGACACTAGCGATACAGGTTCCATGTTATTGCATGTACGAGCTTGCAGCCAACAGTAGATACATGCCCCGAAAATGGTTATGACATGCCTGCCTCTGTTTTATCATCCATTCCCCATTAACTCCTCCAAACGGTCCCTTCCTGTCAATCACTTCTCCATGAAATCCTCATTGCGATCGGGATCACAGTGGCACCTTGACGCATGTGCATTGTGCTGCGAACACACCACATGTGCAGTTGTCTGATATTCGCTGTATTGCGTGGACATCAGCCATTGCATACAAGCATGAATTAGGCCCACTGCTCCATGCCACAGCTTCTGAGTCCAAACATGTTTGCAATATCATTTCAACAAATGCAGCTCTTATAGCACTTTCAACTTTGCAATTTATGTCTGTTTGTCCAATTGAGTTCATTTCTGACATTCTCCTTTCTGTATCTGGCCTGCTGGTCTTAATATAGTAGCATACCACCCAAATTGAACAGTGGTGGATTTGGGACCTGGCCCACACTCCAAAAAGGAACGGAACCTCAGACAAAAGGAATGGGGCATATGAGAAAGGGGGTGTGGCAACCCCATTATCATTATTTTGGGGGCATGCCCAGCACATCCTGAGCAGCTGGATAGCCCCTGGCTCACTTCCCACAATGTTAGATGCCATGTACATTCGCACGGCATCTGTTCAGTGGTCACCGGCTGCTTTGTATAGCAGAGCAGCGGTGATCACAGGCTCTCCCAACTTGCCCCCCGCCCGCGGGACACTGTGGCCCACGAGAGGGACAGTGGGATAGAGTCTAAAAAGCTGGACTGTCCCACTGGAATCGGGACGGTTTGGAGGTATGATAGTAGTACTTATAATACAAGGCCATAGCCAGGACTCTGTGGGCCCCATAGCAACATTTTGAAGGGGGCCCTGTATCAATTCTTCTAGAGAGAACTCTCTCCACAGCCATTGCTAATTTTTTGCCATATAATAGTGCCCTAGTTCATTTTCTGAGCCATAGTAGTGACCTAGTTCACATTATATCACATTGTATGGCTGCCAGTACACATTATGTCTCCCCAACACAGTATCCCCAATTCACATTATTATAATAATAATAATAATTTTATATATATATATATATATATATAGCGCTCTTCCTCCAATAGGACTCAAGGCGCTTAACAGATACATAGCATAATATAGTACAGAAATAAAGAAGTACAGAACAGCTTTTCATAAAATACAGAAGCATGAAGATACTAAAGGGACATTATGGAAATGCTTGAGTAAACAGGAAAGTCTTGAGTCTACTTTTGAAGGATTTTATAGTTGGGGCCTCTCGCACTGTGCGGAGAAGTGAGTTCCATAGAGTCGGAGCCGCGTGACTAAAAGCTCGACCCCCAGATGAATTACGGGAGATTCTAGGTACTGCTTAAAGTCCTTCATTTACAGATCATAGTAATCGAGTGGGGCAGTATGGGGTCAGAAGCTGCTTCAGGTACCTTGGGCCCTGGTCATGTAATGCTTTGAAACTCAGTAAGCCAATCTTGAAGATTATTCGTCATCTTACAGGCAGCGAGTGAAGGGAGTAGAGTATGAGTGTTATGTAGTTAGAATGGGGCTGGTCGGTTAACAGCCTGGCAGCTGTGTTTTGCACCAGCTGTAAGCGGTGTAATTCTTTTGCTGGGAGACCATGGTAGAGGGCATTATGGTAGTCTGATCGAGATGATACAAATGTATGGATGACTTTTGGCAGCTCATCTGAGGGAATTAAATGCTTGATTCTGGCTATGTTCCTGAGGTGAAAGAATGAGGATTTGATTGTGGCTGATATCTGATGTTTAAGTGTCAAGCCACCATCCAGGACAATGCCAAGATTCCGCACACGATCAGTGGTTTGTAATTCTGAATCCCAGAGTGTAAGTCCAGTTGGTTGGCTATGCTGCAGTCTTGTCCTTTGATGTTGCGGTCCTATCATAAGGACCTCTGTTTTATCCGGGTTCAGTCGCAGCCAACTCCTGGAGTTCAGCTATAGAGCCATTTAGGGTTGCTATTGGGTTATCAGTGCCCGGAGCAAAGGACAAGTACAGTTGTGTATCATCTGCATAGCAGTGGTAGACCAGCCCATGGCGCCTGATTATTTCACCCATCAGGAGCATGTATACTGCAAAAAGCATGGGGGATAGTATAGAATCTTGTGGGACACCACATGGCAATGGCACTGATGGTGAGGAGTATACTCCAGACGATACTCTCTGTGACCTGCCTATGAAAAATGATTTGAACCAGCTTAGGACTGTGCCACCCAGTCCACAAAAATGTATCAGTCACTCAATCAGAAGCCCATGGTCCACGGTATCAAATGCTGCAGAGAGATCCAGAAGGATTAATATTGAACAGTCACCTCTGTCTCTTGCCATTCGAAGATCATTTAACACACACACCAGGGCTGTTTCAGTGCTATGTCTTCTCCTGATTCTGATTGGAACGGATCATAGATATCATGGGTTGTCAGGCGGGTTTCCAGTTGATTTGCAACCACTTTCTTAATAACCTTTCCTAGAAAAGGAAGGTTTGACACCGGTCTGTAGTTGGTCAAGCAGTCGGGATCTAAATTAAGTTTTTTAAGAAGAGGTCTAACAATTGCTTCCTTTAGGGGTCCAGGAAAAATGCCTGTCTGCAAAGAGCATGAACAATTTTTTCAAAGACAGGACCAATTATATCCATACAACCTATTAGAAGCTTGGTTGAGGCCGGGTCCAGATCACAAGTGGTGGGACGCAAAATCCGAGCAATTTCAGCAATGCCCTTTACAAGCACTGGGTCAAAGCTGGTCCATAAGGCAGGTGGCTTATATTGGCAGGATTTGTAGTTTGGCACTCCTATGATGGCACTGTGGAGATTCCAGCCCGGATGGTGGATATTTTATCTGCAAAGAAGTTTTCAAACTCGTTCCATCTTGCCTGGGAGAGGGTTTCATCAGTCTGCAGGCATGCTGGCTTGCAAAGCATCTCCACTGTGCAGAAAAGTTGAGATGGCCTATTGTTTGCTGCCGTGATCTCATTTGACAGGAACTGTGATTTCTTACGGGTGATTGTCGATTGATATTCTTCGTTATGCTTAGTGATGAGCGGGTTCGGATCCTCGGGATCCGAACCCGCCCGAACTTCACCTTCTTTTTCACGGGTCCGAGCGACTCGGATCCTCCCGCCTTGCTCGGTTAACCCGAGCGCGCCCGAACGTCATCATCCCGCTGTCGGATTCTCGCGAGATTCGGATTCTATATAAGGAGCCGCGCGTCGCCGCGCGTCGCCGCAATTTTTCACTCGTGCATTGGAAATGATAGTGAGAGGGCGTGGCTGGCGTCCTCTCACTTTGTTTCAGGGGGCTGCATGTATCTTTATTCTGGGGACCAGCAGTATTATAGGAGGAGTACAGTGCAGAGTTTTGCTGACCAGTGACCACCAGTATACGTTCTCTGCCTGAAAAACGCTCCATATCTGTGCTCAGTGTGCTGCATATATCTGTGCTCACATTGCTTTATTGTGGGGACTGGGGACCACCAGTATTATATAGGAGGAGTATAGTGCAGAGTTTTGCTGACCAGTGACCAGTGACCACCAGTATTATACGTTCTCTGCCTGAAAAACGCTCCATATCTGTGCTCAGTGTGCTGCATATATCTGTGCTCACACTGCTTTATTGTGGGGACTGGGGACCAGCAGTATTATAGGAGGAGTACAGTGCAGAGTTTTGCTGACCAGTGACCACCAGTATTATACGTTCTCTGCCTGATAAATGCTCCATATCTGTGCTCAGTGTGATGCATAAATTTGTGCTCACACTGCTTTATTGTGGGGACTGGGGACCAGCAGTATTATATAGGAGGAGTACAGTGCAGAGTTTTGCTGACCAGTGACCACCAGTATTATACGTTCTCTGCCTGAAAAACGCTCCATATCTGTGCTCAGTGTGCTGCATATATCTGTGCTCACACTGCTTTATTGTGGGGACTGGGGACCAGCAGTATTATAGGAGGAGTACAGTGCAGAGTTTTGCTGACCAGTGACCACCAGTATTATACGTTCTCTGCCTGAAAAACGCTCCATATCTGTGCTCAGTGTGATGCATAAATCTGTGCTCACACTGCTTTATTGTGGGGACTGGGGACCAGCAGTATTATATAGAAGGAGTACAGTGCAGAGTTTTGCTGACCAGTGACCAGTGACCACCAGTATTATACATTTTCTGCCTGAAAAACGCTCCATATCTGTGCTCAGTGTGTTGCATATATCTGTGCTCACACTGCTTTATTGTGGGGACTGGGGACCACCAGTATTATATAGGAGGAGTATAGTGCAGAGTTTTGCTGACCAGTGACCACCAGTATTACACGTTCTCTGCCTTAAAAACGCTCCATATCTGTGCTCAGTGTGCTGCATATATCTGTGCTCACACTGCTTTATTGTGGGGACTGGGGACCAGCAGTATTATATAGGAGGAGTACAGTGCAGAGTTTTGCTGACCAGTGACCACCAGTATTATAATTTTCTGCCTGAAAAACGCTCCATATCTGTGCTCAGTGTGCTGCATATATCTGTGCTCACACTGCTTTATTGTGGGGACCACCAGTATTATATAGGAGGAGTATAGTGCAGAGTTTTGCTGACCAGTGACCAGTGACCACCAGTATTATACGTTCTCTGCCTGAAAAACGCTCCATATCTGTGCTCAGTGTGCTGCATATATCTGTGCTCACACTGCTTTATTGTGGGGACTGGGGACCAGCAGTATTATAGGAGGAGTACAGTGCAGAGTTTTGCTGACCAGTGACCACCAGTATTATACGTTCTCTGCCTGAAAAACGCTCCATATCTGTGCTCAGTGTGATGCATAAATCTGTGCTCACACTGCTTTATTGTGGGGACTGGGGACCAGCAGTATTATATAGGAGGAGTACAGTGCAGAGTTTTGCTGACCAGTGACCAGTGACCACCAGTATTATACATTTTCTGCCTGAAAAACGCTCCATATCTGTGCTCAGTGTGTTGCATATATCTGTGCTCACACTGCTTTATTGTGGGGACTGGGGACCACCAGTATTATATAGGAGGAGTATAGTGCAGAGTTTTGCTGACCAGTGACCAGTGACCACCAGTATTATAATTTTCTGCCTGAAAAATGCTCCATATCTGTGCTCAGTGTGCTGCATATATCTGTGCTCACACTGCTTTATTGTGGGGACTGGGGACCACCAGTATTATATAGGAGGAGTATAGTGCAGAGTTTTGCTGACCAGTGACCAGTGACTACCAGTATTATACGTTCTCTGCCTGAAAAAAGCTCCATATCTGTGCTGCATTGTAGTATATAGTAGGAGTACAGTGCATAATTTTGCTGACCACCAGTATATAATATTTAGCAGTACGGTACAGAAGGCCACTGCTCTACCTACCTCTGTGTCGTCAATTATACTATCCATCCATACCTGTGGTGCATTTCAGTTTTGCACAGTTTGCTGACCACCAGTATATAATATATAGCAATACGGTACAGTAGGCCACTGCTCTACCTACCTCTGTGTCGTCAAGTATACTATCCATCCATACCTGTGGTGCATTTCAGTTTTGCACAGTTTGCTGACCACCAGTATATAATATATAGCAGTATGGTACAGTAGGCCACTGCTCTACCTACCTCTGTGTCGTCAAGTATACTATCCATCCATACCTGTGGTGCATTTCAGTTTTGCACAGTTTGCTGACCACCAGTATATAATATATAGCAGTACGGTACAGAAGGCCACTGCTCTACCTACCTCTATGTCGTCAAGTATACTATCCATCCATACCTGTGGTGCATTTCAGTTGTGCGCAGTATATATAGTAGTAGGCCATTGCTATTGATACTGGCATATAATTCCACACATTAAAAAATGGAGAACAAAAATGTGGAGGGTAAAATAGGGAAAGATCAAGATCCACTTCCACCTCGTGCTGAAGCTGCTGCCACTAGTCATGACCGAGACGATGAAATGCCATCAACGTCGTCTGCCAAGGCCGATGCACAATGTCATAGTAGAGAGCATGTAAAATCCAAAAAAATAAAGCTCAGTAAAATGACCCAAAAATCTAAATCAAAATCGTCTGAGGAGAAGCGTAAACTTGCCAATGTGCCATTTACGACACGGAGTGGCAAGGAACGGCTGAGGCCCTGGCCTATGTTCAAGGCTAGTGGTTCAGCTTCACCTGAGGATGGAAGCACTCATCCTCCTGCTAGAAAACTTAAAAGAGTTAAGATGGCAAAAGCACAGCAAAGAACTGTGCGTTCTTCTAAATCACAAATCCCCAAGGAGAGTCCAATTGTGTCGGTTGCGATGCCTGCACCTCTTTTTTCTTTCATTTTTCTTTGCATCATGTGCTGTTTGGGGACTATTTTTGGAAGTGCCATCCTGTCTGACACTGCAGTGCCACTCCTAGATGGGCCAGGTGTTTGTGTCGGCCACTTGGGTCGCTTAGCTTAGTCACACAGCTACCTGATTGCGCCTCTTTTTTTCTTTGCATCATGTGCTGTTTGGGGACTATTTTTTTGAAGTGCCATCCTGTCTGACACTGCAGTGCCACTCCTAGATGGGCCAGGTGTTTGTGTCGGCCACTTGTGTCGCTTAGCTTAGTCATCCAGCGACCTCGGTGCAAATTTTAGGACTAAAAATAATATTGTGAGGTGTGAGGTGTTCATAATAGGCTAAAAATGAGTGGAAATTATTGTTATTGAGGTTAATAATACTATGGGATCAAAATGACCCCCAAATTCTATGATTTAAGCTGTTTTTGAGGGTTTTTTGTAAAAAAAAAATGAATCCAAAACACAACCGAATCCGACAAAACATTTTCAGGGAGGTTTTGCTAAAACGCGTCCGAATCCAAAACACGGCCGCGGAACCGAATCCAAAACCAAAACACAAAACCCGAAAAATGTCCGGTGAACATCACTAGTTATGCTTTATTAGTTTTATTTTGTCATCCACTAGGTTAGTCTTCCTCCATCGTCTTTCTAGTCTACGCCCCCCCCCCCCCCCTTTTCTTGAGCTCACTAACACTGTTGTCGAACCAGGGAGCTCGATGTTGTGGTTTACAAGGTCTTATACGGACAGGGGCGATAATATCAATTGCAGCCATAACATCCCTATTATAATAACGGACTAGGGAACAGGGATCTTCACAGGTACCTACTATAGCAGAGAGATCCAGATTTGCTGCTAGAGCCTGGAGAGTCATACCCCTCCTTGTCAACTCCACGGGCAGAAATTTTATTTGAGGGGTTGCAACTGAGAACCAAAGGGAGTGGTGGTCTGACCAGATGACTGGATTTATTTTTAGGTCAGTGACTTCTAATCCAATCTGAAAGACAAGATCAAGAGTGTGACCACTTTTATGTGTGGCAGAAGGAATGACCTGTGTGAAGCCCAGACCATTCATTGTGCACAGGAGGTCTTGGCCAAGGCATGAGAGCTCATCATCCACCCATGCATTGAAATCCCTGAGGATGAGCCATCTTTGATGTTCCAGAACCAGGCCAGCAACAGTGTCTGCAATTTCTTGTAGAAATATCTTTCCATCTCCAGGGGGCCGGTAAATGAGAAGTACTCTGAAACCTAATCCTGTCAAACTCCGGGCAGCAATGTACTTGAATGAGCGAGTAATTTCAATAGGGTGGACCCTAAGTTTAAGGTCTTTTTTGAAGTAGATAGCCACCCCGCCACCCCTGCGGTCCAGTCTTGGGTTGTGGATGACAGAGTATTGTGTCCCAAGTTCATATTATGCAACATTACAGTGCCCCTGTTCATATTATGCCACACTGTAGTGCCTCCACTTCATATTGTGCCACATTACAGTGCCCTCAGTTCATATTATGTAACATTATTTTTTATTTATTAGCAGTTTCTTATATAGAGCAGCAAATTCCGTTGCGCTTTACAATTGGAAACAAAGATAACACAAAAATGGATAATAACAAACAGTCATAGAGGTAGGAAGGCCCTGCTCGCAAGCTTACAATCTATAAGCCCTCCAGTTCATTTTATACCACATTACAATGAGCAGGTCCAGGGGCAGAGGCGGATTGGCCATAGGGTCTACAGGGAAGATCCCCGGTGGGCCGACGCACCCATGGGGCCTGTTTTGTTTGAGGACATGTGGTCCTTTTTATAGACATAATGAATAAGATGCAAAATAATTTGCATATATGAAAATGACTTTGCCACTTAGCCTGTGATTGCAGATGATCTTGTGTATGCTCTGTCTGCCTGCTTGGCTGACATATAAGATTGAGTGAATAGTGATTGGGATACGGTTGGTGTAATAAGCAAGAAAATATATCTTTCTAGAGAATGATATAGTTTCCTAAATTCTGAAGGTGTATCATATAATGTGCTCATAATATTTAATTTTATTTATTTTTAACTTCCCCCTTGATGCTGGACATGCCCACTATCTGGAAAGTCTTGGGGGGAGGGTGCTGCTGCCATGGCCCATGGCTAGACCTTACACCTCTGGTGCTGCCCATGTGGGGCCACTAGTACAAATTTTTCCAGGGCCGCTTTTTGTTCCCAATCCGCCCCTGTCCAGGGGCATAACTTATTATATTGCAGGCCCCAAGGCAAACGTTTATAAGGGTCTATATGTATAGGCTTACCATACTACAGGATACCGATGGTCGGGATTCCGTCAGTCGAAATACAGATGCCGGAATTCCGACACTCTCGGAATGAGCATGGCGATGGCCAGGATCGGAACAATGGGACTGAAGGGCTGGCGGAAAGGTAAGCCGCGGGCTGGGAAGGGGGGGGGGGAGTTAGGTTTAGGCTTTCGGTGGAGGGTTAGGGAAGGGGTTTACGTTTAGGCTGCAGGAAGGGGGGTTATGTTTAGGCACCACAGGGGAGGGTTAGTCTTAGGCTGTAGGGGGGGAGGATAAGTTTAGGCTGCGGTAATTGAGGTTGAGGAGGGGAGGGTTAACATACTTACCAGACCCCTGTCGAGATTCTAACTATCGGGATGCCACGGTCAGTATTCTGAACACAAGCATCACGAACGCTAGCATAATAGCCCCAAACCCCTTTAATCTGGGACACATATGAATTATACAGGTTTTTTAGCTGCTTAAAACCAGGTGAAATGCAGGCTTGAAGTCAGCCAGCCGGGATCCAGTTAGGTTTAGGCTGTGGGGAGAAAGTATGGCACCACTGGGGAGGTTTAGGATTAGGGTTAAGATGCAGGGGAGATAGGGTTAGGTTTAGGCTGAGGGTAGGGGGGTTAGGGTTATGCACCACCAGGGAAGGTTAGGCGGCAGTGGGGGGCATCCCCACCACCGGCTTCCTGACTGAATCTCCTACTTATACCTTTCACACCAAGCTTATGATCCGAGTTATTGTCAGGGCAAGCTGGCGCAACCCAGTTCTCAGCTTGGTGTGAAAGGGTCAACTCCAATAGTACATCCTGGCTCCGCTACCTGGGTAGCGATTAGGGTTATTTCCCGGTCCTACCCAGGTTGGCTGCAGTGTGAAAGTCAGTCCTGGGTCATTAAAGACCTAGGTCATACCAAAAAGGCTGCTAATTAGCAGGCTCAGGAGCGCTTGGAGTGAATGGCACAACCCGGGAATAACCGTTCAGGTGGTCTGAAAGGGTGTAATATGATTTGCCGGCGGTCGGGGTCCCGGCGACCAATATACCGGTGCTGGAATCCCGACCGCCGGCATACCGACAGCTGGCAAGCGCAAATGAGCCCCTTGCGGGCACAGTGGCGCGCTACGTGCATCACACTATCTATTCTCCCTCCAGATGGGTCGCGGACCCCCAAGAGGGAGAAAAGATGCCGGTATGCCGGCGGTCGGGATTCCGGCGCCAGTATGGTGGTCGCCGGGAGCCCGGCCGCCGGCAACCTGAAGACCACCCGGTCTGAAAGGATAAGTACATCCAAAGCATCTGCTCTGAGCGGTGTTCAGAATCCCGGGTCGGACATGGGTTAGAGTCGGGGCTGCGTGTGAAAATTGTATTACCGACTTATTCAGAACCAAGGCAGAATACCAGAGGGATAACAGTCTTTACTGGGGTAAGGCAGGGGGGGGGGGGGGGGGGCATTTCATTTAAGTCACTGTGGACACTTCCCTTGCTGTTTAAAACCGCGATTTACAGCATTTTATAGTAGGTAACAGCTGGTTGATAAGTACGCACTACTGTCATTAAGGAATGACTATTAGAATAAATAGCACTGAAATACATCCCTTCAGACTTTGGGGCTGATGCAGACTTGAACACAAGATTTTGGAGCATATATTCCATGAATCCGCACATCTCATGCGCAGGAAATGTGTGTAGGCGAATGCTTTGTGTATGCATTTCGGTCACATTAGCACTTGTGAATAAAGAGGGAGAACAGGGCTGTAACAGAACATTCAAATGAAGGCAACGTTCACACATATGTATCTTACCTGGATGAAAGCGAAAATACGCCTATTGGGAAGTATATGTTTTGTGCCTAGGGTGAGTTTACTCTAATCTTTTAAAGATGTTTTACCAATAGCAACCAATCAGATTCCAGCTTTCATGTCTCTAGTAAATTCTATAAATGAGCTAGAATCTGATTGGTTGCTATGCAACATCCTCTGATAATGATGATTAGTAGAAAAGAAACACACTTGCCCATGCGGTCACATCTCGAGACAGGTACAATTCTAGATATGGGCAAATACACACAGTTTTTCTGTGCACGCTACTTTTGCGCAATGTATGCACAGTTTACTATCTGTGCATCAGGCCCCTTAAATGGTAATTTATTCATCCCATTTATACTCAATTAGAATAATAGGTCACCAAGATTCTGATATCTTAAATAAGACATCCCATTAGGTTATTAGAGGGGAACCGAGAATGCTAGAAAATGTATACAGCCTGGGTTTGCACAAACATGCATTATCTGTGTGTACCAGTGCTCGAAGTAGGCTGGTATACACCGGTATGGCATACTGGTACTTCGAGCACTGTTAGTGAAGACCCCCGCCACCGCAATTTTTTCCAATTTGGTTCTAATCACGCGCCAATTGGAGCTCTTGAACCGGCAGACATTCAGGAGCGGCCGCTCCTTATTGGCTGCCAGGCCGCGGAAAATTTGACAATAGTGGCGGTAATGGGAACAACGCCGAAGGTCATTGACCACAGCCACCTCACCTGCGCTGCTGCCCACAGTCTTTTCCGCGTCGCAGACGCCCACAGCCGCCTGCAAAAGTGAATTTCAGCACATACTGTGTGATATAATGTGAATTTCGGCTCATACTGTGTGGCATATGTGAATTTCGGAACATACTGTGTGATATAATATGAATTTTGGGTCATATTGTGGTGAATGTCGGCTCATACTGGGGGTCATTCCGAGATGATCGTAGCTGTGCTAAATTTAGCACAGCTACGATCATTCACACCAGGGCCGGACTGGCCATCTGGCACTTCTGGCAAATGCCAGAAGGGCCGATGGCCACGAGGGCCGGTCCAGCGCTGACTGAGACACACTGCCGCTCAGTCCGGCGGCAGCATGTCTCAGCTGTCAGGAGAGGAGAGCGCCCGCCAGCGCGGCTGTGTCTGGCGCAGCGGCGTATAGCGGACTTCAAACCAGCCGCCGATTCGCGAGCCAATCAGAGCTCGCGGACCGGCAGCCAATCAGAAGCCGCCGGTCCGCGAGCTCTGATTGGCTCACGAACCAGCGGCTGGTTTGAACGAAGTCCGCTATACGCCGCCGCGCCAGACACAGCCACGCTGGCGGGCGCTACCTCTCCTGACTCACCCGTCCCTCACAGCCGGAGCCCGGAGGAGGAGCAGCAGCAGCAGTGGTAAGCAGCTGCAGCACTGGCTGCTGTGGGGGCAATTGTATACCTGGCTGGCACTGTGGGGGCAATTGGCTGGCACTGTGGGGCAATTGTGGATCTGGCACTGTGGGGGCAATTGTGGATCTGGCACTGTGGGGGCATTTGTATACCTGGCACTGTGGGGGCATTTGTGGATCTGGCACTGTGGGGGCATTTGTGGATCTGGCACTGTGGGGGCATTTGTATACCTGGCACTGTGGGGGCATTTGTGGATCTTGCACTGTGGAGGCATTTGTGGATCTGGCACTGTGGGGGCATTTGTATACCTGGCACTGTGGGGCATTTGTATACCTGGCACTGTGGGGCATTTGTATACCTGGCACTGTGGGGCATTTGTATACCTGGCACTGTGGGGGCAATTGTGGATGTGGCACTGCACTATTGGGGGCATATAATGTAAATTTCGGCTCATACCGGGTGTTATAATGTGAATTTTGGCTCATACTGTGTGGTATAATGTGAAAGAGGCACCAGTACTAGATAGTATAAGCGGTCCTACTATTGTGGTGCATAATGCGTATAAGGGGTGTATGGTGTGGTAAACTACACTGAAGGCCACGCCCCTTTTGAGTGGCCACGCCTTCTTTTCCGGAGCGAGCGCGCCTTAGGCGCGCGCATAATTACAAACTTCACATTTCCATACCCCCACTTAAAAATTTCCTCTTCAACCACAGGTTGTGTGTATTTTAATAGAGAATGATGTACGCTTGTATGTTGTTAGAATATTAATTATATTTGTAAGAGCATAGACTAATAAGTGGGAGGAGTCAGGAATAGTAAGGGGAGGAGTCACAGAGGTGGGCCTGTGTGCTTCGAAAATGCCAGGGCCTATTTTTAGTCCCAGTCCGGCCCTGATTCACACTGACATGCGGGGGGACGCCCAGCACAGGGCTATCCCGCCCCGCATGTCAGTGCCGACCCCCCCCCCCCGCGCGCAGAAGTGCAACGGCATCGCACAGCGGCGATGCCTTTGCACTTCAAGAGTAGCTCCCGACCAGCGCAGCTTTAGCGTACTGGCCGGGAGCTACTAATCGCTCCCCGGCCCGCAGCGGCTGCGTGTGACGTCACGCAGCCGATGCGCCCTGCCCCCCGATCGGTCCGGCCATGCCTGCGTTGGCCGGACCATGCCCACGAAACGGCGGCCAAACGCCACCGATCCGCCCCCCTCCCCGCCCAGCGACCGCCTCTGCCTGTCAATCAGGCATGCGCAGTGCTGTCCCAATCGCACCGCTGCGATAAACTGCAGCGTGCGATCGGCTCAGAATGGCCCCCTCTGTATGATGTGAATTTTGGCTCATACTATGTCGCATAATGTGAATTTTGGCTCAATCTATGTGGCTTAATGTGAAAGTTGCATCAGTAATAGATAGTATAAGGGGTCCTACTATTGTGGTGAGTAATGGGGGTAATTCCAAGTTGATCGCAGCAGGAAATTTTTTAGCAGTTGGGCAAAACCATGTGCACTGCAGGGGAGGCAGATTTAACATGTGCAGAGAGAGTTAGATTTGGGTGGGTTATTTTGTTTCTGTGCAGGGTAAATACTGCCTGCTTTATTTTTACAATGCAATTTAGATTGCAGATTGAACACACCACACCCAAATCTATCTCTCTCTCTGCACATGTTATATCTGCCTCCCCTGCAGTGCACAAGGTTTTGCCCAACTGCTAAAAAATTTCCTGCTGCGATCAACTTGGAATTACCACCAATGTGTATAAGGGACACTCGTCCTTTTGAGTGGCCATGCCCCCTTTTCCGAAGCGGCGCGCATAGTTACAGCTTTTACTTTTCCATATCCCCACTTCAAAATTTCTACTTCGACCACTGGTGTGTATGCCAAGCAACCTGACCCTACTAAAATAGTGACGCCACTTTTTTATAATTGGATATATTTTGCAGTTACCTAGAGCCCATGATTGTACTATGTTATGCTTTTGCTCTCTGCTATCTTTGATTTCACGGTGTCAGATTTTTTTTTTTCATTTGAGTATTTATTTATATAGGCAGCAATTCCCAGATCACAATCATATCAGGCTGCATTTGTTAATGAGCAATTCAGGAAATAGCCATGAAAACAATGGGCAATTCAGGAAATTGCTGGAATGGTCCCAGCAGCAGCTCACGCTGAGGCAAAGGCAAGTGCGAGAGATCATATAAAAGCACAAGGACCATTCTCTGGTACAAAAAAATGTTCTGTGCTGTGATAGGGGTAAAAGAAGTTTAGTGAAATCACTCACTATGACTGAAAAAGTGACACTATTCTGAAGCAAAGATACAGGGGGGGGGGGGGGGGACAGGTGCAAAATGCACCCCCCATCCCCCCCATCCCAGGGACGTGCGGTGAGCTAAATGGCTCAGGAGGTACTGGCTAGCACCAGAGCCAGATTTACACACAATATATGAGCCAAAGGGTTCATGTAGGCATTATACACAGGTACAGCAGTATAAACTCCTGGAAATTTTGTGAGTTTTGATCAGAGATGTGCTGAAAAGATTGGCTCACCTGCCATAAACTTTTTACTTCAGAGATTTGGCTATAAAAATGATTAGAATAATGCAAAGAAGATATTTCTAACATATTTTTTGTATTTTTCCTATACTTTATACAGTCAAAACTCTGGCACGAACGTTAGTATGACAGGAAAGGCTCTGCCTCACCTGCCTCACCACACCGCATGTCACTGACCCCTCCCCCTTCCCCCAAATAATATTTTGCACAATATGCTCAAGTCTTCAATGGTAGCTATGGCCTAGAAAAAAACAACCAATGGGGTGCTTTATACAATCCATGATGGAGAATCATTGGGTTCATCAATCGTCAATGGCCATTCCTACTGGGAAGTGCAGCAAGAGCAGAGAGAAGCAGAAAAGCCACTTGTGTATCTATAACAAGTGCAGAGGGTCCCACACCGCACACCCTGCACCCATTTTTTTCAATACTTTCCCACCACGCGCCATTTTCTCGGAGTCCTGCGCATGTGCACTAGACTCTGGGACATCGTTATGGTCACCTAGTGCCCAGAGTCTACTGCTCTGCTGGCTAGAGAGGAGGGTCCCAGATGGAGATTGCACACGGGCCTCCTCCTCTCTTAATGCGCCTCTGAGAGCAGCAGGTAAGTTGTTTATATACTGGGGAGGGGGGGGGCTGTGCTGGTGTTGCTGGTAGGTGGTCTATAGGCAGCATGGATAGCATAGTGCAGGGGTCAGGGAACTTTTTTACCTGTTACCCCAAAATATAGATACGCCGACGTTAACCCCTTGATTTGAAAGTAAGGAAATCATATATTATTGTGAATACATACTGGTTATCACTGTTTATATGGCATTTCTGAGATACTGTATATATATATATATATATATATATATATATATATATAATCATTATTATTATTATTATTTTTCATTATTTTCGCCAATTTTTTTTTTTGGCAATGCATGGGGTAATTAACACTTTCTCCCCAAAACACCAGAATGAATGTAAGAAAGATGGATGAGGGGGGACACGACTTTTAGGAGACAGATGATCACATCCTCACCTCAGTAATGTCAGTGGGAATTTGATCTTGCGGAACTCTGTCAGCGGTCAGCCGCGGTTGGGAGGACAGGATAGCGCAGGAGGATGGGCGGGCATGAGGGAGCGCGGTGTGACGTCAACACGTCACACCGCGGCCAGGAACAGAGCACAGGGTGGCCAGGAGCACAGCGGAGGGTGGCCAGGAGGGAGCGCGCTGTGACATCAGCACGTCACATCGCGAGCCGGCCAGTGCTGTACGGGGCTGTGTCTCAGCAGCGCGACCGTCCATTACCCCCCATTTACAAAACCCTTCTGTTGGGTTTTTCTTAACATTTGGTAGATGTATCATTTTTTTCTAGACTAAAGCTAATACCCCATTCACATCACACAAATAACCTGGTATCGACCCAGCATATTGCCGGGTCGACATGGGTCACTGTGAGAAGTGAAAGGGCCCCATGAGAATTCCCGGGTCGCCTGACCCGGTAATTCAACCCAGGTTATCAGAAGTGTTATTCCCAGATTGAATACCGGGTCAGGCGACCCGGGAATACCGGGTCAGTGGCAGCATAAACGGGTTCCCCGGTTGATGCAACCTGGGACCCGTTCACTACGTAGGGAGAGGCGGCGCGGAGATGAGCTCATCTCCCAGCGCCGCCTCTGCCCCCGCTGCCAGCTCCGCCCGCCACCGCTATGGCAACCGACCAGGCAAATTGTCAGGTCGGGAAGCCTGCTGTAAAGGTCCAATGCCTGATCCCACCCAGGAAGGATCCGTTTCCAATTCCAGGGTGGGATCCGACATTGGAGATGTGAAAGGGGCTTAAGATTACTAAGAAATATAACTATGATAGACTCACAAGAAATATTTCACAATATGATATGAATTTCACCAGTGATGTAATAAAGGATTTCTGAAATCCACTGTTCAGTACATGCGTTCCTCACAGAACCACAATTAAAATAATTTGTACAATCTGTGGATCCACTAAGCAGTGGCATGACTAGGGGCGTGCAGGCTTCACCAGGTGACTCCACCCGTGGGGATACACCAATATAGCAGAGCGGCTGCTATTTCAGTGTAACCCCTTGGCTGGTGTCACTGAGTATGGCATGCAGCACAGTGTCTTGAAATAGATGTTCTTAACCTAATTCAATCATTAAAAAAAAAAAATTGTGATTGTTTTTTTGGGAAAAACATTAGCCAGTTAAGTGGTAAATATGGCATTCACATTTATAAGGTAATTCAGCTTCAGCGTCTCCTTAGAGGTTAATTGAATTCACATACCATGTTTCCAGACGAATCCAGAGAAGTTGACATTTTTACTGACCAGAAGAGGAAATGTTTAAAGTAAAAAAAGGTTCTGAAACGAAGAAAGCTGCACGCACTAATTATATTCTGCTGTCATCATGGAGAACATAGAGAACATGGCTGTTTTACATTTACCCAAGTTGCAGAACAGCGGAGGTCACTCATAGCATTGCTGTTAGAGAGATACAGCATATTAAATACAGCATTTGTTTCCCAGACATTTTTTTTACCTGTGTGATAGACAAATGTGGAAGTAGGACAATGGCAGTGAGGTGAGGTCAATAGCTAGGGAGACACTGGGGGGTGGGGGCACTGGTGTATCTGTAATGCGGTGCACACGGGCCCCTGGGCCCAGAGGGGGCCCACACCGCACACACTGCACCCATTTCTTCTATACTTACCTTTGGTAACATTGGTGACTGTGTGTAGGCCCCCTTCACTCCAGTAGCTGTCACCGCCGCTGCTAGCGCACTGCCAGAGTCTACAGCGCATGAGCAGGACTCCGGAAAAATGGCGCAGTGGACGTTTTTCAGAGTCCTGCGCATGCGCTGTAGACTCTGGCACTGTGCCAGAGTCTCTGCACTGAAAGCGCTAGCAGCGGCGGTGACGGCTACAGGAGAGGAGGGTGCCCACACACGGAGTCTGCACATGGGTCACCTCCTCTCCAGAAACGCCGCTGGGTGGGGGAGTGATATATAAGGAGGACACTGGGCTGGATGGGGGGACAGTGCGATGGGGGGGGCACTGGGCTGGATGGGAAGGAGTGCCAGTGAGATAGGGGTGGGAAACAATGATGAATATCCCATTAGGCACATGAGGCACGTGCCTAGGGGTGGCACGTGTTTGGGGGTAGCACTTGGATGCTTGTGTTGGTACTGTCAGCCCAAAAGTACCAGCAACTGCAAACTATTTCCTCTATATTATAGGCCATCTTGAATGGAGTGTAAATGGGAAGGACATGTACATACTGCCCCTGTAAGCTGTTCTGCTTAGTAAATATGTATTAAAAATTTTTTTTTTATTCTATTAAATTGACTATCATCTAATGAGGGCCTATAACCAATCAATAAAAATAATATAATTTGGCAGTCAGGGGGTGTCTGTTACTGCTGTGCCTAGGTGCGCCCTCACCCCGAAATCCACCGCTTGTGGGAAGGGGGGGGGGGATTAGACTGGAAAAGGGGGGACACTGAGTTGAATGGGGAGGGTCTGTGCAGAGGCATTTTAACAGAGGCCCGTGGGCAGACTCCATCCCTCTTCACGGCGCAGTAGAGTCTGGCATTGTGCCAGCGTCTACTGCGCATGGGCAGGTCTCCGGAAACATGGCTTCCGACATGTGCCGGGGACTAAAATAGTACTACTGCGTATGCACGGAGGCTGTGAATTTTTACAGCGACTGCAGCTTCTAATGCAAGACTCTGGAATGTTAAGTATAAAATATGGGTACAGTGTGTGCGGTGTGGGGCCCCCTGGACCCAGGGCCTGTGTGCACCGCACACATTGCGCCCATTATAGAAACACCAGTGGTACTGCGACTGGGCTGGCTGGGGGTTCTAGGTGGGGGGGGGACCACGGGCAGTGAGATGGGCTCGTGGGCTGGTTATTGAGGTAAGGGGGAGACACTGGGATGGGTCAGTGACAGGGACGTGCGGTGAGCTAAATAGCTCAGGAGGCACTGGCTAGCACCAGAGCCAGATTTACATGCAATATATGAACCAAAGCGTACATCTGGGCATTATACATAGGTGCAGCAGTATAAACTCCTGGAAATTTGGTGAGTTTTGATCAGAGATGTGTGGAAAAGATAGGCACTGTCTTACCTGCCATAGACTTTTTACTCCAGAGTTTTGGCTTTAACAATTATTAGAATAATGCAAAGAAGATATTTCAAACATATTTTTGGTATTTTTCATAAACTTTACGCAGTCAAACCTCTGGCACAAACGTTAGTATGACAGGAAAGGCTCTGCCTCACCTGCCTCACCCCACTGCACGTCACTGGTCAGTGATCTAGTGGGAGACACTTGGCTGGAGAAGGGGTGGACACTGGGATGGAGGTGTCAGTGAGATTGCGAGGGTAGGCCATTCGGCTGGGGAGATGGAAGCAGTGACCTGGTTTTGCTACTGCAGTAAGCAACATGTCTCCTTAGCATCCTCTCAGCCTCCGTCTCTCTGCTCCGGCTACTCAGTGTGGCTGCTGGGATCTAGTCATGCATCCGGAATAGGGGACTTCCTTTGGGGTTTGCGTCTGGGTTTGGTGGGAGGAGACTGGTGTTGTGCCCAGCCCTCTGACTCCACAGCCAATATCAGTGAGAAGCAGTGGTGGAACTAGCGACGATGCAGCCGGTGCCAGCGAGGGACAGATAATGTCAAGAGTCATACTGAATCATTCATGAAGCATATTGTTGCACCTGGGCCTACCACACAGTTGTTCCACCACTGATGAGAAAAACTATGAGGACTGGAGACAGAGTGGCCCTCCAGCTCTTTGGATGACATTCCGGCTTCCTCAGTAAGCTTTGACTGCTGCCTCCCCTGGTCCTTTTTTACTGCAGTGTTATTGGCTGCGGCCCAGTCCCTGCTCCAGCCATGCAGTGTCTGACCATCTGTGGAGGCTCAGCTTGTTGCCAGCTCAGCTCTTATCTCTCCCGTATATGCAGCGCCGCACCACAAATACTGCAAGTTTTTACTATAAAAATGTTTAGGATAATACAGAGATGATATTTATAAGTGCTAAATATCTCCTTTGTATTATTGTAATCATTTTTATATTCAAAACCCTTGGAGGATAACAAGTCAGACTCTGCCTACCCTGACTGCACATCACTGGACAATGGGGGTCATTCCGAGTTGATCGCTCACTAGCTACTTTTAGCAGCCGTGCAAACGCATAGTCGCTGCCCACGGGGGAGTGTGTTTTTTTGCTTTGCAAGTGTGCGAACGCGTGTGCAGCCGAGTGGGACAAAAAAGTTTTTTGCAGTTTCTGAGTAGCTCTGGACTTACTCAGCCCTTGCGATCACTTCAGTCTTTTTGGTCCCGGAACTGACGTCAGACACCCGCCCTGCAAACGCCTGGACACGCCTGCGTTTTTCCAAACACTCCCTGAAAACGGTCACAATCTACTTTGTACCCATACGACGCGCGTGCGCATTGTGGTGCATACGCATGCGCAGTAGTAGCCTGTTCGCTGCGCTGCGAAAAACTGCAGCGAGCGATCAACTTGGAATGACCCCCATTGGCCACTGACTGACTGGCCGCAGCCGCTACTATCGGTTGTCGGTTTCTGAGGCATCTTTTCATTAGCAGGTGAGGAATTTAAAGAGGTTTCTCTGTGTTGCATCAATTTGGCATTAGGAGGGAGGGAGGGAGGGGAAATTTCAAAAGACTGGGGTAGTTGCTGTATATTCAAATATACCAGGCATTCCCAACCGCGGTCCTCAAGGCACACCAACAGTGCAGGTTTTAGTGATATCCAGGCTTCAGCACAGATGGTTAAATCAAAATAACTGAGGTACTAATTAAGTCACCTGTGTTCAAGCCTGGATATCACTAAAACCAGGACTGTTAGTGTGCCTTGAGGACCGTGGTTGGGAAACACTGAAATATACTGTACAGCGGTCCTACACAATTCCTCTTGCAGCCAGTGAGGCAATCAGGGAGCCTACCTTACACAAGACCAGACTAGTAGATACAAATGCGGCACATCTTTATTTTTACACTGCAATTTGGCGTTCAGCTAGGTAACGCCCCTCCCAATCTTTCTGCACATTCAATATCTTCCCCACCTGCAGTGCAGCAAGGTTTTCCCAAGTGCAATTTTTTTTTTGCTTGGTCCGGGCAACGCAGGCGTGCCCGGACCATGCGGGGGGCGGGCCGTGGCAGCCGCTGCGACCCTCACAGCAACGGGTAGCTCCCTGCCAGCGCGCAGGAGCTGCGCTGGTGGGGAGCTACTCTTCAAGTACAAAAGCATTGCCGCTGTGCGATGCTTTTGTACTTGCTCGATGCGGGAGGGCCTGATATGCGGGGCAGACTAGCCCTGTGCTGGGCGTCCCCCCGCATGTCAGGGAAGCTGATCGTAGATATGCCAAACTTAGCACATCTACGATCAGGTCTGAGTTAGCCCCAAAGTCCAGGAGGGAAACATTCTTCAAATGAAGAGAAGCAATAGGATGTTCCCTGAAAACTCACCTCTTCAGACAAGCCTATCAAATTCCAGACCCACCCACATAACCTTCAGTGCTTCCCTATCTAATTACATCCTCTGTAGAGTATTCATAACATCACATATCTTGTCCTTCTTTAGTCTCACACCCTCCTGACACTTGGATAACTTTGTGGGGTATCATCATACAACCCATTAAGAACCTAGCAATCTGGTGGACCATTATGCAATAGGTAGCATCTATCCTTGTGTATCTATGCCTATTTCCCTATAGATTGTAAGCTTGCGAGCAGGGCCTTCCTACCTCTATGTCTGTCTGTTTTTGCCCAGTTTTGTTCTATTACTGTTGTTCTAATTGTAAAGCTCAACGGAATATGCTGCGCTATATAAGAAACTGTTAATAAATAGGACACAAGAACATGCACTGAGACTGGAGGGGGGGAGGTTCAGGGGAAATTTGAGGAAAAATTACTTAACAGAAACGGTAGTGGACAAGTGGAATAGCCTCCCATCAGAGGTGGTAGAGGCTAAGACAGTAGAGCAATTTAAACATGCATGGGATAGACATAAGGATATCCTTATAAAGAAATAAGGATCAAATAAAGTTTGAGATAAGAATATGTTAAAAAAAGGGAAGACTAGATGGGCCAAGTGGTTCTTATCTGCCGTCAAATTCTATGTTTCTATGTGTGAGGAAAGTGCTAATGAAGGACATAGGTACCTTTATGCCATGTGTTTTAATGGAGTTGGGATTGTCAGGGTTGCCGACTTTCTGGCGGCCATTCCGGGAGGGTTGGCAAGTATGAATTATGTATTTCATAGTGTGAATTTAGTAATTAGCATGTACTATGAACTGTGTGACTTGTTCTTATGTGTTAATGATGAATACATTTGTGTTACTGTATGTAAATAGTTTATCGGTTTGTATGTTTAGTTAGGTTATGTTTAATTAGTTAGCATGTCCTATAAACTTCCAGATCTGATTATGTTATGTAAAGTGCCTGATGCATAGTAGTATGTAAGTACTATAAGATTACTTTTAGTTACAATGAATCATTGATTCTGAACTGAATAGTACAGAATGGAGTAGATTTTATTTACCTAAGACACTGTTGTGTTCCCTGTGTTACATCACACAATGGAGATGCTGTGGATGCTCTGCCTGTGTTACATCACACAATGGAGATGCTGTGGATGCTCTGCCTGTGTTACATCACACAATGGAGGTGCTGTGGATGCTCTGCCTGTGTTACATCACACAAAGGAGGTGCTGTGGATGCTCTGCCTGTGTTACATCACACAATGGAGGTGCTGTGGATGCTCTGCCTGTGTTACATCACACAATTGAGATGCTGTGGATGCTCTGCCTGTGTTACATCACACAATGGAGATGCTGTGGATGCTCTGCCTGTGTTACATCACACAAAGGAGGTGCTGTGGATGCTCTGCCTGTGTTACATCACACAATGGAGGTGCTGTGGATGCTCTGCCTGTGTTACATCACACAATGGAGGTGCTGTGAATGCTGTTCCTGTGTTACATCACACAATGGAGGTGCTGTGGATGCTCTGCCTGTGTTACATCACACAATGGAGGTGCTGTGGATGCTCTGCCTGTGTTACATCACACAATGGAGGTGCTGTGGATGCTGTTCCTGTGTTACATCACACAATGGAGGTGCTGTGGATGCTCTTCCTGTGTTACATCACACAATGGAGGTGCTGTGGATGCTCTGCCTGTGTTACATCACACAATGGAGGTGCTGTGGATGCTCTGCCTGTGTTACATCACACAATGGAGGTGCTGTGGATGCTCTGCCTGTGTTACATCACACAATGGAGGTGCTGTGGATGCTCTGCCTGTGTTACATCACACAATGGAGATGCTGTGGATGCTCTGCCTGTGTTACATCACACAATGGAGGTGCTGTGGATGCTCTGCCTGTGTTACATCACACAAAGGAGGTGCTGTGGATGCTCTTCCTGTGTTACATCACACAATGGAGGTGCTGTGGATGCTCTGCCTGTGTTACATCACACAATGGAGATGCTGTGGATGCTCTGCCTGTGTTACATCACACAATGGAGATGCTGTGGATGCTCTGCCTGTGTTACATCACACAAAGGAGGTGCTGTGGATGCTCTGCCTGTGTTACATCACACAATGGAGGTGCTGTGGATGCTCTTCCTGTGTTACATCACACAATGGAGGTGCTGTGGATGCTCTGCCTGTGTTACATCACACAATGGAGGTGCTGTGAATGCTGTTCCTGTGTTACATCACACAATGGAGGTGCTGTGAATGCTGTTCCTGTGTTACATCACACAATGGAGGTGCTGTGAATGCTCTGCCTGTGTTACATCACACAATGGAGGTGCTGTGGATGCTCTTCCTGTGTTACATCACACAATGGAGGTGCTGTGGATGCTCTGCCTGTGTTACATCACACAATGGAGGTGCTGTGAATGCTGTTCCTGTGTTACATCACACAATGGAGGTGCTGTGGATGCTCTGCCTGTGTTACATCACACAATGGAGGTGCTGTGGATGCTCTGCCTGTGTTACATCACACAATGGAGGTGCTGTGGATGCTGTTCCTGTGTTACATCACACAATGGAGGTGCTGTGGATGCTCTTCCTGTGTTACATCACACAATGGAGGTGCTGTGGATGCTCTGCCTGTGTTACATCACACAATGGAGGTGCTGTGGATGCTCTGCCTGTGTTACATCACACAATGGAGGTGCTGTGGATGCTCTGCCTGTGTTACATCACACAATGGAGGTGCTGTGGATGCTCTGCCTGTGTTACATCACACAATGGAGATGCTGTGGATGCTCTGCCTGTGTTACATCACACAATGGAGGTGCTGTGGATGCTCTGCCTGTGTTACATCACACAAAGGAGGTGCTGTGGATGCTCTTCCTGTGTTACATCACACAATGGAGGTGCTGTGGATGCTCTTCCTGTGTTACATCACACAATGGAGGTGCTGTGGATGCTCTGCCTGTGTTACATCACACAATGGAGGTGCTGTGAATGCTGTTCCTGTGTTACATCACACAATGGAGGTGCTGTGAATGCTGTTCCTGTGTTACATCACACAATGGAGGTGCTGTGAATGCTCTGCCTGTGTTACATCACACAATGGAGGTGCTGTGGATGCTCTGCCTGTGTTACATCACACAATGGAGGTGCTGTGGATGCTGTTCCTGTGTTACATCACACAATGGAGGTGCTGTGGATGCTCTTCCTGTGTTACATCACACAATGGAGGTGCTGTGGATGCTCTGCCTGTGTTACATCACACAATGGAGGTGCTGTGGATGCTCTGCCTGTGTTACATCACACAATGGAGGTGCTGTGGATGCTCTGCCTGTGCTACATCACACAATGGAGGTGCTGTGGATGCTCTGCATGTGTTACATCACACAATGGAGGTGCTGTGAATGCTGTTCCTGTGTTACATCACACAATGGAGGTGCTGTGAATGCTGTTCCTGTGTTACATCACACAATGGAGGTGCTGTGGATGCTCTGCCTGTGCTACATCACACAATGGAGGTGCTGTGGATGCTCTGCCTGTGTTACATCACACAATGGAGGTGCTGTGGATGCTCTGCCTGTGCTACATCACACAATGGAGGTGCTGTGGATGCTCTGCATGTGTTACATCACACAATGGAGGTGCTGTGAATGCTGTTCCTGTGTTACATCACACAATGGAGGTGCTGTGAATGCTGTTCCTGTGTTACATCACACAATTGAGGTGCTGTGGATGCTCTGCCTGTGTTACATCACACAATGGAGGTAGAGATGAGCGCCGGAAATTTTTCGGGTTTTGGTTTTGGGTTCGGTTCCGCGGCCGTGTTTTGGGTTCGACCGCGTTTTGGCAAAACCTCACCGAATTTTTTTTGTCGGATTCGGGTGTGTTTTGGATTCGGGTGTTTTTTTCAAAAAACACTAAAAAACAGCTTAAATCATAGAATTTGGGGGTCATTTTGATCCCAACGTATTATTAACCTCAAAAACCATAATTTACACTCATTTTCAGTCTATTCTGAATACCTCACACCTCACAATATTATTTTTAGTCCTAAAATTTGCACCTAGGTCGCTGGATGACTAAGCTAAGCGACCCTAGTGGCCGACACAAACACCGGGCCCATCTAGGAGTGTCACTGCAGTGTCACGCAGGATGTCCCTTCCAAAAAACCCTCCCCAAACAGCACATGACGCAAAGAAAAAAAGAGGCGCAATGAGGTAGCTGTGTGAGTAAGATAAGCGACCCTAGTGGCCGACACAAACACCGGGCCCATCTAGGAGTGTCACTGCAGTGTCACGCAGGATGTCCCTTCTAAAAAACCCTCCCCAAACAGCACATGACGCAAAGAAAAAAAGAGGCGCAATGAGGTAGCTGTGTGAGTAAGATAAGCGACCCTAGTGGCCGACACAAACACCGGGCCCATCTAGGAGTGGCACTGCAGTGTCACGCAGGATGTCCCTTCCAAAAAACCCTCCCCAAACAGCACATGACGCAAAGAAAAAAAGAGGCGCAATGAGGTAGCTGTGTGAGTAAGATAAGCGACCCTAGTGGCCGACACAAACACCGGGCCCATCTAGGAGTGTCACTGCAGTGTCACGCAGGATGTCCCTTCCAAAAAACCCTCCCCAAACAGCACATGACGCAAAGAAAAAAAGAGGCGCAATGAGGTTGCTGTGTGAGTAAGATAAGCGACCCTAGTGGCTGACACAAACACCGGGCCCATCTAGGAGTGTCACTGCAGTGTCACGCAGGATGTCCCTTCCAAAAAACCCTCCCCAAACAGCACATGACGCAAAGAAAAAAAGAGGCGCAATGAGGTAGCTGTGTGAGTAAGATAAGCGACCCTAGTGGCCGACACAAACACCGGGCCCATCTAGGAGTGGCACTGCAGTGTCACGCAGGATGTCCCTTCCAAAAAACCCTCCCCAAACAGCACATGACGCAAAGAAAAAAAGAGGCGCAATGAGGTAGCTGTGTGAGTAAGATAAGCGACCCTAGTGGCCGACACAAACACCGGGCCCATCAAGGAGTGTCACTGCAGTGTCACGCAGGATGTCCCTTCCAAAAAACCCTCCCCAAACAGCACATGACGCAAAGAAAAAAAGAGGCGCAATGAGGTAGCTGTGTGAGTAAGATAAGCGACCCTAGTGGCCGACACAAACACCGGGCCCATCTAGGAGTGGCACTGCAGTGTCACGCAGGATGTCCCTTCCAAAAAACCCTCCCCAAACAGCACATGACGCAAAGAAAAATTAAAGAAAAAAGAGGTGCAAGATGGAATTGTCCTTGGGCCCTCCCACCCACCCTTATGTTGTATAAACAGGACATGCACACTTTAACCAACCCATCATTTCAGTGACAGGGTCTGCCACACGACTGTGACTGAAATGACAGGTTGGTTTGGACCCCCACCAAAAAAGAAGCAATTAATCTCTCCTTGCACAAACTGGCTCTACAGAGGCAAGATGTCCACCTCATCATCATCCTCCGATATATCACCGTGTACATCCCCCTCCTCACAGATTATCAATTCGTCCCCACTGGAATCCACCATCTCAGCTCCCTGTGTACTTTGTGGAGGCAATTGCTGCTGGTCAATGTCTCCACGGAGAAATTGATTATAATTCATTTTAATGAACATCAACTTCTCCACATTTTCTGGATGTAACCTCGTACGCCGATTGCTGACAAGGTGAGCGGCGGCACTAAACACTCTTTCGGAGTACACACTTGTGGGAGGGCAACTTAGGTAGAATAAAGCCAGTTTGTGCAAGGGCCTCCAAATTGCCTCTTTTTCCTGCCAGTATAAGTACGGACTGTGTGACGTGCCTACTTGGATGCGGTCACTCATATAATCCTCCACCATTCTTTCAATGTTGAGAGAATCATATGCAGTGACAGTAGACGACATGTCCGTAATCGTTGTCAGGTCCTTCAGTCCGGACCAGATGTCAGCATCAGCAGTCGCTCCAGACTGCCCTGCATCACCGCCAGCGGGTGGGCTCGGAATTCTGAGCCTTTTCCTCGCACCCCCAGTTGCGGGAGAATGTGAAGGAGGAGATGTTGACAGGTCGCGTTCCGCTTGACTTGACAATTTTCTCACCAGCAGGTCTTTCAACCCCAGCAGACTTGTGTCTGCCGGAAAGAGAGATCCAAGGTAGGCTTTAAATCTAGGATCGAGCACGGTGGCCAAAATGTAGTGCTCTGATTTCAACAGATTGACCACCCGTGAATCCTTGTTAAGCGAATTAAGGGCTCCATCCACAAGTCCCACATGCCTAGCGGAATCGCTCCGTGTTAGCTCCTCCTTCAATGTCTCCAGCTTCTTCTGCAAAAGCCTGATGAGGGGAATGACCTGACTCAGGCTGGCAGTGTCTGAACTGACTTCACGTGTGGCAAGTTCAAAGGGCATCAGAACCTTGCACAACGTTGAAATCATTCTCCACTGCACTTGAGACAGGTGCATTCCACCTCCTATATCGTGCTCAATTGTATAGGCTTGAATGGCCTTTTGCTGCTCCTCCAACCTCTGAAGCATATAGAGGGTTGAATTCCACCTCGTTACCACTTCTTGCTTCAGATGATGGCAGGGCAGGTTCAGTAGTTTTTGGTGGTGCTCCAGTCTTCTGTACGTGGTGCCTGTACGCCGAAAGTGTCCCGCAATTCTTCTGGCCACCGACAGCATCTCTTGCACGCCCCTGTCGTTTTTTAAAAAATTCTGCACCACCAAATTCAAGGTATGTGCAAAACATGGGACGTGCTGGAATTTGCCCATATTTAATGCACACACAATATTGCTGGCGTTGTCCGATGCCACAAATCCACAGGAAAGTCCAATTGGGGTAAGCCATTCCGCGATGATCTTCCTCAGTTGCCGTAAGAGGTTTTCAGCTGTGTGCGTATTCTGGAAACCGGTGATACAAAGCGTAGCCTGCCTAGGAAAGAGTTGGCGTTTGCTAGATGCTGCTACTGGTGCCGCCGCTGCTGTTCTTGCGGCGGGAGTCCATACATCTACCCAGTGGGCTGTCACAGTCATATAGTCCTGACCCTGCCCTGATCCACTTGTCCACATGTCCGTGGTTAAGTGGACATTGGGTACAACTGCATTTTTTAGGACACTGGTGAGTCTTTTTCTGACGTCCGTGTACATTCTCGGTATCGCCTGCCTAGAGAAGTGGAACCTAGATGGTATTTGGTAACGGGGGCACACTGCCTCAATAAATTGTCTAGTTCCCTGTGAACTAACGGCGGATACCGGACGCACGTCTAACACCAACATAGTTGTCAAGGCCTCAGTTATCCGCTTTGCAGCAGGATGACTGCTGTGATATTTCATCTTCCTCGCAAAGGACTGTTGGACAGTCAATTGCTTACTGGAAGTAGTACAAGTGGGCTTACGACTTCCCCTCTGGGATGACCATCGACTCCCAGCAGCAACAACAGCAGCGCCAGCAGCAGTAGGCGTTACACGCAAGGATGCATCGGAGGAATCCCAGGCAGGAGAGGACTCGTCAGAATTGCCAGTGACATGGCCTGCAGGACTATTGGCATTCCTGGGGAAGGAGGAAATTGACACTGAGGGAGTTGGTGGGGTGGTTTGCGTGAGCTTGGTTACAAGAGGAAGGGATTTACTGGTCAGTGGACTGCTTCCGCTGTCGCCCAAAGTTTTTGAACTTGTCACTGACTTATTATGAATGCGCTGCAGGTGACGTATAAGGGAGGATGTTCCGAGGTGGTTAACGTCCTTACCCCTACTTATTACAGCTTGACAAAGGCAACACACGGCTTGACACCTGTTGTCCGCTTTTCTGTTGAAATACCTCCACACTGAAGAGCTGATTTTTTTGGTATTTTCACCAGGCATGTCAACGGCCATATTCCTCCCACGGACAACAGGTGTCTCCCCGGGTGCCTGACTTAAACAAACCACCTCACCATCAGAATCCTCCTGGTCAATTTCCTCCCCAGCGCCAGCAACACCCATATCCTCCTCATCCTGGTGTACTTCAACACTGACATCTTCAATCTGACTATCAGGAACTGGACTGCGGGTGCTCCTTCCAGCACTTGCAGGGGGCGTGCAAATGGTGGAAGGCGCATGCTCTTCACGTCCAGTGTTGGGAAGGTCAGGCATCGCAACCGACACAATTGGACTCTCCTTGTGGATTTGGGATTTCGAAGAACGCACAGTTCTTTGCGGTGCTTTTGCCAGCTTGAGTCTTTTCAGTTTTCTAGCGAGAGGCTGAGTGCTTCCATCCTCATGTGAAGCTGAACCACTAGCCATGAACATAGGCCAGGGCCTCAGCCGTTCCTTGCCACTCCGTGTGGTAAATGGCATATTGGCAAGTTTACGCTTCTCCTCCGACAATTTTATTTTAGGTTTTGGAGTCCTTTTTTTACTGATATTTGGTGTTTTGGATTTGACATGCTCTGTACTATGACATTGGGCATCGGCCTTGGCAGACGACGTTGCTGGCATTTCATCGTCTCGGCCATGACTAGTGGCAGCAGCTTCAGCACGAGGTGGAAGTGGATCTTGATCTTTCCCTAATTTTGGAACCTCAACATTTTTGTTCTCCATATTTTAATAGGCACAACTAAAAGGCACCTCAGGTAAACAATGGAGATGGATGGATACTAGTATACTTATGGATGGACTGCCGAGTGCCGACACAGAGGTAGCTACAGCCGTGGACTACCGTCCTGTACTGTCTGCTGCTAATATAGACTGGTTGATAATGAGATGTAGTATGTATAAAGAAGAAAGAAAAAAAAAACCACGGGTAGGTGGTATACAATTATGGATGGACTGCCGAGTGCCGACACAGAGGTAGCTACAGCCGTGGACTACCGTACTGTACTGTGTCTGCTGCTAATATAGACTGGATGATAATGAGATGTAGTATGTATAAAGAAGAAAGAAAAAAAAACCACGGGTAGGTGGTATACAATTATGGATGGACTGCCGAGTGCCGACACAGAGGTAGCTACAGCCGTGGACTACCGTACTGTACTGTGTCTGCTGCTAATATAGACTGGATGATAATGAGATGTAGTATGTATAAAGAAGAAAGAAAAAAAAACCACGGGTAGGTGGTATAAAATTATGGATGGACTGCCGAGTGCCGACACAGAGGTAGCTACAGCCGTGGACTACCGTACTGTACTGTGTCTGCTGCTAATATAGACTGGTTGATAATGAGATGTAGTATGTATAAAGAAGAAAGAAAAAACAAACCACGGGTAGGTGGTATACAATTATGGATGGACTGCCGAGTGCCGACACAGAGGTAGCTACAGCCGTGGACTACCGTACTGTACTGTGTCTGCTGCTAATATAGACTGGATGATAATGAGATGTAGTATGTATAAAGAAGAAAGAAAAAAAAACCACGGGTAGGTGGTATACAATTATGGATGGACTGACGAGTGCCGACACAGAGGTAGCTACAGCCGTGGACTACCGTACTGTACTGTGTCTGCTGCTAATATAGACTGGTTGATAATGAGATGTAGTATGTATAAAGAAGAAAGAAAAAAAAAACCACGGGAAGGTGGTATACAATTATGGATGGACTGCCGAGTGCCGAGTGCCGAGTGCCGACACAGAGGTAGCTACAGCCGTGGACTACCGTACTGTACTGTGTCTGCTGCTAATATAGACTGGATGATAATGAGATGTAGTATGTATAAAGAAGAAAGAAAAAAAAAACCACGGGTAGGTGGTATACAATTATGGATGGACTGCCGAGTGCCGACACAGAGGTAGCTACAGCCGTGGACTACCGTACTGTACTGTGTCTGCTGCTAATATAGACTGGATGATAATGAGATGTAGTATGTATGTATAAAGAAGAAAGAAAAAAAAAACCACGGGTAGGTGGTATACAATTATGGATGGACTGCCGAGTGCCGACACAGAGGTAGCTACAGCCGTGAACTACCGTACTGTGTCTGCTGCTAATATAGACTGGTTGATAATGAGATGTAGTATGTATAAAGAAGAAAGAAAAAAAAACCACGGGTAGGTGGTATACAATTATGGATGGACTGCCGAGTTCCGACACAGAGGTAGCTACAGCCGTGGACTACCGTACTGTACTGTGTCTGCTGCTAATATAGACTGGATGATAATGAGACGTAGTATGTATAAAGAAGAAAGAAAAAAAAACCACGGGTAGGTGGTATACAATTATGGATGGACTGCCGAGTGCCGACACAGAGGTAGCTACAGCCGTGGACTACCGTACTGTACTGTGTCTGCTGCTAATATAGACTGGTTGATAATGAGATGTAGTATGTATAAAGAAGAAAGAAAAAAAAAAACACGGGTAGGTGGTATACAATTATGGATGGACTGCCGAGTGCCGAGTGCCGACACAGAGGTAGCTACAGCCGTGGACTACCGTACTGTACTGTGTCTGCTGCTAATATAGACTGGATGATAATGAGATGTAGTATGTATAAAGAAGAAAGAAAAAAAAAACCACGGGTAGGTGGTATACAATTATGGATGGACTGACGAGTGCCGACACAGAGGTAGCTACAGCCGTGGACTACCGTACTGTACTGTGTCTGCTGCTAATATAGACTGGATGATAATGAGATGTAGTATGTATGTATAAAGAAGAAAGAAAAAAAAACCACGGGTAGGTGGTATACAATTATGGATGGACTGCCGAGTGCCGACAAAGAGGTAGCTACAGCCGTGAACTACCGTACTGTGTCTGCTGCTAATATAGACTGGTTGATAATGAGATGTAGTATGTATAAAGAAGAAAGAAAAAAAAACCACGGGTAGGTGGTATACAATTATGGATGGACTGCCGAGTGCCGACACAGAGGTAGCTACAGCCGTGGACTACCGTACTGTACTGTGTCTGCTGCTAATATAAACTGGATGATAATGAGATGTAGTATGTATAAAGAAGAAAGAAAAAAAAACCACGGGTAGGTGGTATAAAATTATGGATGGACTGCCGAGTGCCGACACAGAGGTAGCTACAGCCGTGGACTACCGTACTGTACTGTGTCTGCTGCTAATATAGACTGGTTGATAATGAGATGTAGTATGTATAAAGAAGAAAGAAAAAACAAACCACGGGTAGGTGGTATACAATTATGGATGGACTGCCGAGTGCTGACACAGAGGTAGCTACAGCCGTGGACTACCGTACTGTACTGTGTCTGCTGCTAATATAGACTGGATGATAATGAGATGTAGTATGTATAAAGAAGAAAGAAAAAAAAAACCACGGGTAGGTGGTATACAATTATGGATGGACTGACGAGTGCCGACACAGAGGTAGCTACAGCCGTGGACTACCGTACTGTACTGTGTCTGCTGCTAATATAGACTGGTTGATAATGAGATGTAGTATGTATAAAGAAGAAAGAAAAAAAAAACCACGGGTAGGTGGTATACAATTATGGATGGAGTGCCGAGTGCCGAGTGCCGACACAGAGGTAGCTACAGCCGTGGACTACCGTACTGTACTGTGTCTGCTGCTAATATAGACTGGATGATAATGAGATGTAGTATGTATAAAGAAGAAAGAAAAAAAAACCACGGGTAGGTGGTATACAATTATGGATGGACTGCCGAGTGCCGACACAGAGGTAGCTACAGCCGTGGACTACCGTACTGTACTGTGTCTGCTGCTAATATAGACTGGATGATAATGAGATGTAGTATGTATGTATAAAGAAGAAAGAAAAAAAAAACCACGGGTAGGTGGTATACAATTATGGATGGACTGCCGAGTGCCGACACAGAGGTAGCTACAGCCGTGAACTACCGTACTGTGTCTGCTGCTAATATAGACTGGTTGATAATGAGATGTAGTATGTATAAAGAAGAAAGAAAAAAAAACCACGGGTAGGTGGTATACAATTATGGATGGACTGCCGAGTTCCGACACAGAGGTAGCTACAGCCGTGGACTACCGTACTGTACTGTGTCTGCTGCTAATATAGACTGGATGATAATGAGACGTAGTATGTATAAAGAAGAAAGAAAAAAAAACCACGGGTAGGTGGTATACAATTATGGATGGACTGCCGAGTGCCGACACAGAGGTAGCTACAGCCGTGGACTACCGTACTGTACTGTGTCTGCTGCTAATATAGACTGGTTGATAATGAGATGTAGTATGTATAAAGAAGAAAGAAAAAAAAAACCACGGGTAGGTGGTATACAATTATGGATGGACTGCCGAGTGCCGAGTGCCGACACAGAGGTAGCTACAGCCGTGGACTACCGTACTGTACTGTGTCTGCTGCTAATATAGACTGGATGATAAGGAGATGTAGTATGTATAAAGAAGAAAGAAAAAAAAAACCACGGGTAGGTGGTATACAATTATGGATGGACTGACGAGTGCCGACACAGAGGTAGCTACAGCCGTGGACTACCGTACTGTACTGTGTCTGCTGCTAATATAGACTGGATGATAATGAGATGTAGTATGTATGTATAAAGAAGAAAGAAAAAAAAACCACGGGTAGGTGGTATACAATTATGGATGGACTGCCGAGTGCCGACACAGAGGTAGCTACAGCCGTGAACTACCGTACTGTGTCTGCTGCTAATATAGACTGGTTGATAATGAGATGTAGTATGTATAAAGAAGAAAGAAAAAAAAAACACGGGTAGGTGGTATACAATTATGGATGGACTGCCGAGTGCCGACACAGAGGTAGCTACAGCCGTGGACTACCGTACTGTACTGTGTCTGCTGCTAATATAGACTGGATGATAATGAGATGTAGTATGTATAAAGAAGAAAGAAAAAAAAAACCACGGGTAGGTGGTATACAATTATGGATGGACTGCCGAGTGCCAACACAGAGGTAGCTACAGCCGTGGACTACCGTACTGTGTCTGCTGCTAGTATAGACTGGATGATAAATAATGATATAAAATATATATATATATCACTACTGCAGCCGGACAGGTATATATTATATAATGACGGACCTGCTGGACACTGTCTGTCAGCAGAATGAGTTTTTTAATTTTTATAGAATAAAAAAACACCACACAAGTCACACGACGAGTGTACTTTTTCAGGCAGACATTCAATCACAACGACGCGCGGCTCCTTATATAGAATCCGAGTCTCGCGATAGAATCCGAGCCTCGCGAGAATCCGACAGCGTGATGATGACGTTCGGGCGCGCTCGGGTTAACCGAGCAAGGCGGGAAGATCCGAGTCGCTCGGACCCGTGTAAAAAAACATGAAGTTCGGGCGGGTTCGGATTCAGAGAAACCGAACCCGCTCATCTCTAAATGGAGGTGCTGTGAATGCTGTTCCTGTGTTACATCACACACTGGAGGTGCTGTGGATGCTCTGCCTGTGTTACATCACACAATGGAGGTGCTGTGGATGCTCTGCCTGTGTTACATCACACAATGGAGGTGCTGTGAATGCTGTTCCTGTGTTACATCACACAATGGAGGTGCTGTGGATGCTCTGCCTGTGTTACATCACACAATGGAGGTGCTGTGGATGCTCTGCCTGTGTTACATCACACAATGGAGTTCTGTGGATGCTCTTCCTGTGTTACATCACACAATGGAGGTGCTGTGGATGCTCTGCCTGTGTTACATCACACAATGGAGGTGCTGTGAATGCTGTTCCTGTGTTACATCACACAATGGAGGTGCTGTGGATGCTCTTCCTGTGTTACATCACACAATGGAGGTGCTGTGGATGCTCTGCCTGTGTTACATCACACAATGGAGGTGCTGTGGATGCTCTTCCTGTGTTACATCACACAATGGAGTTCTGTGGATGCTCTGCCTGTGTTACATCACACAATGGAGGTGCTGTGGATGCTCTTCCTGTGTTACATCACACAATGGAGTTCTGTGGATGCTCTGCCTGTGTTACATCACACAATGGAGGTGCTGTGGATGCTCTTCCTGTGTTACATCACACAATGGAGTTCTGTGGATGCTCTGCCTGTGTTACATCACACAATGGAGGTGCTGTGGATGCTCTTCCTGTGTTACATCACACAATGGAGTTCTGTGGATGCTCTGCCTGTGTTACATCACACAATGGAGGTGCTGTGGATGCTCTTCCTGTGTTACATCACACAATGGAGTTCTGTGGATGCTCTGCCTGTGTTACATCACACAATGGAGGTGCTGTGAATGCTCTGCCTGTGTTACATCACACAATGGAGGTGCTGTGGATGCTCTTCCTGTGTTACATCACACAATGGAGGTGCTGTGAATGCTGTCTCTAGGATTAATGACTACAAAAGCAGGGATGTAAAATATGGCACTGATTTGATTATTCATGGCCTGCACATTGGGTAAAGGCTATACAGATACGACTGTAAAAGAATTCTGGTTAACGGCAGATAGTACAGTTAACACCGTATTGCAAGAACACTTGTGGCAAGGTGACAGTGAAATGGAGAAATAATATGGATGGTCTAGAACATAATGAAGGACAGTGTGTGTTTATGCATAGCATGATAAGTAATTAGCTTGTACGGGGTGTCCCAACAGTTACTGTGCACTGAATGTAGTGGGGTAACGGAATGGAGGGGGGGGGGGCAAGGGGGTAGCTCGCTCCCCCCAAACATAAGAGAGGCGCCATTACTGATGGAGCAGGGGAGGGGTGAGCAGTCAGGTGAAATGCCACTGCCACACCTTATACCTCCTCCTCCTTCCCTATAGTCTCAGCGGCCGGACGGTGGACTCACCTCAGCTATCCCATGGTGCTGTGCTGCACCCGTGCCTGGCCCTACGCATATGCTGACTACGCTGCTGCGTAGAGCGCTGGACCTGTGAGGGTGCTCCGGCGCTGATGAAGTCACCGTCACTCATAGGGATGGCCATCGACCATCGATTATTTGTAATCATCGATGGTTTAAGGCCGATGTCGAATAGTTTTGCAATCGATGGGAGAGAACCAGATGGTTTCTCTCCATCGATGGCTTAACCTAAACGAATATTTAAATTTGTTTTTGTTTTAAAGCTGCTGGGACACAGAGCATAGCTCCACCCCCAGCACCCGTGAAACCCCTGGTCTGTGATTTGCCCGTAGGTCATTCACAGAAATAACAGGGATGGCCATTGATAAGTGAAACCGTCGATGGTCTCCAATGGCATAGCTAGTGACCATCAATGGCCACTCACAGTTTTGCCATCGATGGCGAACACACCTATGGCCATACCTAGTCACTCATTCTCTGCCGCCCGCTGCTCACCACCTGCCGCCCACCACTCACCTCTCTCCACCCGCCGTGGGGCTCACCACCCGCCTCCCACCATGGACATTAACAAGCAGGCTCCTCTGACAAGCGCACAGAGGAGACCTGGAACTGCCTGATGATCCACTTACCGAGTGACTGCTCTGCCTCCACAGCTCTCCCCTGATGCCAGGGAACAGGGGGAGGGAGACAGTGCTGTGTCTACTAATGAGGGGGAGCTGGAGCTATGACCCTACAGATGGAAGGTATGTGCAGCTCCCCTGTACAATGTGTCAGTGTGCCCCTGGTTGCTGTTATATGTGTGTGTCAGTGTGGCCTTTATGCAATCTATGTAACGTGTATAAACGGCTCCTCTGTGGTGTAATGTGTATAAGCGGCTCCCCTGTGGTGTAACGTGTATAAGCTGCTCCTCTGAGGTGTAACGTGTATATGCGGCTCCTCTGAGGTGTAACGTGTATATGCGGCTCCTCTGTGGTGTAACGTGTATAAGCGGCTCCTCTGTGGTGTAACGTATATAAGCGGGTCCTCTGTGGTGTAATGTGTATAAGCGGCTCTTCTGTGGTGTAACATATATAAGTGGCTCCTCTGTGGTGTAACGTGTATAAGCGGCTCCTCTGAGGTGTAACATGTATAAGCGGCTCCTCTATGGTGTAACGTATATAAGCGGCTCTTCTGTGGTGTAACGTGTATAAGCGGCTCCTCTGAGGTGTAACTTGTATAAGCGGCTCCTCTGAGGTGTAATGTGTATAAGCGGCTCCTCTGTGGTGCAACGTATATAAGCGGCTCTTCTGTGGTGTAATGTGTATAAGCGGCTCTTCTGTGGTGTAATGTGTATAAGCGGCTCTTCTGTGGTGTAACGTGTATAATCGGCTCTACCATGGTGTAACGTGTATAATCATCTCTACTGTGGTGTAATGTGTATAAGCAGCTCTTCTGTGGTGTAACGTGTATAATCGGCTCTACTATGGTGTAACATGTACAATCGGCTCTACTGTGGTGTAATGTGTACTGTATAAGCAGCTCTTCTGTGGTGTAACGTGTATAAGCGGCTCTACTGTGGTGTAACATATATAAGCGGCTCTTCTGTGGTGTAACGCGTATAAGCGGCTCTACTGGGGTGTAACATGTATAAGCGGCTCTATATATTCCACTAAGGGGCGCCAAAATATATATTCGCATACCAAAAAAATTTGGCTTGGGTCGGCCCTGGCTGTACCATTGCCGGCCACCTCTTCTCCTCCCACCGTACCGTCTCTCTCCATCTTCTGAGACTGAAGACTCCTGGCCTCCTCCATGGTGCCGACTCCTCCTCTCTAGTAGCCCCGCCCCCTCCTCCACAGTGTTTCTTCCCATAGTACTCCTGGAGGTAGGACTCCTTCGTGTCCTCACAAGCCAAGCAATACCACAAGCTCATGGCCACCGTCTAAGGTTGCCATGAGCTAGGGGCGCCATACTGAGATTCTAGCTTGCCCCCCCAATCGAAAAACGTTCTGACGCTCCTGGGTGATGTAATAATACAGTAACAGCAACTGGTGCATCACTACAGTTTCTGGTGGACGTCATAGGAAATTGCATCATGTCCTGGGGGCTGCGGCCACCCCCTGACATTTCCAAAAATGGAGGATTAAATGGAAAGGTATTTGCAGGTAATCCACATCAGAGGCGTAACTAGGGTTTTTGGAGCCCAGGACCAAGATTAAGAATGGTGTCCCCCCACCCCCCAAAAAAAAACACACACACACACCAGAAGCGCGGTTACACACCAGGAGGGACGTGTCCACTGAAAATGAGGCATGCCAACATGACACACCACCTGTTTCACATCACACTGGGAACATTCTTTTCAATTCCATATGCACCTTACCTATATGATGGTTTCTCACAATGTGGAACCTCTGAAGAAATGTATCCTCTAAGGTAGACAGCGTCTTCAGTCGTTATTCATTATTCACGTAGGAGATCACATCGTCCAGAAGATGCCTATTTGTATAGGAATAAGGATATTTATGGTAAGACTTACCATTGCTAAATCTCTTTCTGCGAGGTACACTGGATTCCACAGGGAATAACATCGGGGTGTAGAGTTGGATCTTGATCCGAGGCACCAACAGGCTAAAGCTTTGACTGTTCCCAGGATGCATTGCACCGCCTCCTCTATATCCCCGCCACCAGGCACTGGAGCTCAGTTTTGTTAACCAGTCCAATGCAATAGCAGGTAAAAGAGATGACAGTAGTTAGCAGCCACGGATAACCACATTCTCACGACAGGAGAAGGTACCAGCGGCTAATGCCATACAAACCCAAAGAAGCTAAGTGCGTCTTGGTGGTCGCCCTGTGGAATCCAGTATAACTCTCCTTTTCTGCAGCGGGGTACACTGCTTTTCCACAGGGAATAACATCGGGGATGTCCTAAAGTAGTTCCTCATGGGAGGGGACGCACCATAGCGGGCACGAGAACCCATCGTCCAAAGGAAGCTTCCTGGGAGGCGGAAGTATCAAAGGCATAGAACCTGATGAACGTGTTCACTGAGGACTACGTAGCTGCCTTGCACAATTGTTCTAGGGACGCGCCATGGCGGGCCGCCCAAGAAGGACCGACAGAACGAGTAGAATGGGCCTTGATAGTAGCAGGAGCTGGAAGTCCAGCCTGTACATAAGCTTGTTCAATCACCATTCTAATCCTTCTGGCCAAGGTCTGCTTATTCGCAGGCCAGCCATGTTTGTCAAAACCAAAAAGGACAAAGAGAGAAACAGATCTCCTAAGAGAGGCGGTTCTCTTCACATATATACGGAGAGCCCGTACCCCATCCAAAGACCATTCTTTGGAGGACAAACCAGGAGAGATAAAGGCCGGAAACACAATCTCTTGGTTAAGGTGGAAATACGACACCACCTTATAGAGATAACCAGGGCGACTTCTAAGAACCGCACGGTCACGGTGAAAAATAAGAAAGCGTGATCGGCAGGATAAGGCACCCAAGTCTGAAACCCTTCTAGCAGAGGCAATACCCAGCAAAAATAAGACCTTAAGTGTAAGCCATTTAAGGTCCACAGACTCAAGAGGTTCAAACGGAGACTCTTGTAGGGCATCCAGAACAATTGACAAATCCCAAGGAGCCACAGGAGGGACATAGGGAGGTTGAATCCGTAAAATTCCCTGAGTGAAAGTATGAACGTCAGGCAGAGCCGCAATTTTTCTCTGAAACCATACCGACAAGGCTGAAATATGAACCTTGAGGGAGGCCATACGAAGGCCTAAGTAAGGCCTTGTTGCAGAAAAGCCAAAAGTTTAGCAGTACTGAACTTGTATGCATCATAATTTTTAGCCGCACACCAGGTGAAGTAAGAATTCCAGACCTTATAATAAATCCGAGCCGAAGCCGTTTACGGGCTTTCAACATAGTTTGAATGACCGCCTCAGAAAATCCTTTGGCCCTCAGAACTGAAGCTTCAAGAGCCACGCCGTCAAAACCAGTTGGGCCAGATCCTGGTAGACACAAGGGCCCTGAACGAGGAGGTCTGGGCACTGCAGAAGTAGAAGAGGACGCTCTATCGAGAGACCCTGCAGGTCTGAGAACCAATGCCGTCTGGGCCACACTGGAGCGATTAGAAGTAGTAATCCTCCTTCTTGCTTGAACTTCCTTATTACCCTGGGCAGGAGTGACACCGGAGGGAACACATACGGCAGCTGAAAGTTCCATGGAATTGCCAGCGCATTCATGAACGCTGCTTGAGGATCCCTTGTCCTTGCTCCGAAGA